>NC_068985.1:63722552-63726424 GCF_001194135.2 Octopus bimaculoides | reverse complement strand
GGGGGGGGGGGGGAGTTGGACCCCAGTATGCAACAGGTACTTAATTTAACAACCCCGAAAGGATGAAAGGCAAAGTCAACCTCAGTGGAATTTGAACTCAGAACGTAAAGTCAGATGAAATACTGCTAAGCATTTTGCCCGGTGTGCTAATGTTTCTGCCAGCTCGCCACCTCAGATAACTTGAATATTGTTATAAGAATGTATTCACAGAAATAATAATTTTAATCACATTGAGTTTCACCTGTATATCCTTTGCAAATATTGTAGGCATAATTGAGAAGTTTGCTTCACAACCACATGGTTTTGGGTTCAACTTCACTGTGCAGCACCTTGGATAAATGTCTTTTACTATTGGCCAGGGCTGACCAATAACTTGTAAAGGAAATTGGCTGAGAGAAACTACAGGAATCCTGTTGTACATGTGTGTGTGTGTGGATGCATGTGCAAATATGCACCAAATGTTTATATATTCCAGGCCTATCTCTGCTTTTTATGTGGCACCAGCATGAGAGTTTTTTATGTGGAACCACCACAGTATGTGTCCCTTGAAAACATTTAGAAAATGCCAGCATGGAAAACCCTTTCCATGCTGGCATGGGTTGGATGGTTTTTACTGAGGTCTGCAGAGCCAGCAGCGGCACCAGGTTCCAATCTGATTTGGCAATGTTTCTACAGCTGGATGCCCTACTCTGAGAGTGTAGCGGGTGCTTTTTATATGCCACTGGCAAAGGAGCCAGTCAGGCAGGCCTGTCATTAATCATGTTCAGATAGTGCTTTTTATGTGCCACCAGCATGGGAGCCAGTCAGGTGGTACTGGCATTTGTCATATTCAGATGGTATACCCATGTGTAAATATGTATATATATTTCAGTAGTTTTGAATACATATACATGTACAACATCTGTGAAATTAGAGAGCTTCTTGTACAAGATAATGTAGAATAACAAGTGAGTCATTTACTACAACATATTGTACATATTAAAAGTAATCAAACCTGTGTGATAGCTGAAGAGTGATAAATATAATTTTCTTATTTTTCCTGTTATTTTGTCATTTTTAAAAATTAACATCCTCATGCTCTCGCTAACTACTTTCATGAGAAAAATTGAATATTCATATATCCAAACTAAAATGCTGTAATTATCACACTGTTTAGTAAAATGTCTGCCATTGTTATTGACCACACTCAAATGGTATTTTTTACGTGCCACCTGCATGTCCAGCAGAACTGGTAACATTGCCAGTCCAGCGGCACTGGCAACAACCTTGCTTGAATGTTGTTTTTCATGTGCCACCGGCACATATGCCAGTAAGGTGATGCTGGTAACGACCACACTTGAATGGTGCTTTTTACATGCCACCGGCACGGAAGCCAGTCAGCAGCCCTGGTAACAATCACACTCGGATGGTGCTCTTAATGTTCTACTTGCACCGATGCCAGTCAAGCTGTGCTGTCTTCGGCCGCGTCAGTGAATTTGATTTCGATTTCACTTGCCTCAACAGGTCTTCACAAGCAGAGTTTAGTTTCCAATGAAAGAAAGGTATGCATAAGTGGGCTGGTTACACCACTGGCATGGGCCATCGGTTATGGTCTCAGCTTGCCGGGTCTTCTCAAGCACAGCATATTTCCAAAGGTCTCGGTCACTAGTCATTGCCTCAGTGAGGCCTAATGTTCGAAGGTCGTGTTTCACCACTGCATCCCAGGTCTTCCTCAGTCTACTTCTACCACAGGTTCCCTCAACCGCTAGGGTGTGGCACTTTTTCACACAACTATCCTCATCCATTCTCACCACATGACCGTATCAGCGCAGTCGTCTCTCTTGCACACCACATCTGATGCTTCTTAGGTCCTACTTTTCTCTCAGGACACTTACACTCTGTTGTGTATGCACACTGACATTACACATCCAGTGGAGCTTACTAGCTTCATTCCTTGCAAGCTTATACATGTCCTCAGCAGTCACGACCCATGTTTCACTGCCATGTAGCAGGGCTGTTCGTACACGTGTCATACAGTCTATTTTTTACTCAGAGCGAGAGGCCCTTAGTCACCAGCAGAGGTAAGAGCTCTCTGAAATTTGCCCAGGCTATTCTTATTCTAGCAGCTACACTTTCAGAGCATCCACCCCTGCTACTGATTTGGTCACCTACGTAATGGCAGCTGTCAACTACTTGTAGTTTTTCTCCCTGGAATGTGGCAGAAGTTGTTCTCTGCACATTTTCAGTGTTTATTGCTCCTGAGCATCTACCACATACAAAAACTATCTTCCCAGTTAGCCTTCCTTTGATATTGTTGCACCTCTTATGTGTCCATAGCTTACACTGGGTACATCTTATAGAGTTTCTACCTATGCCTTTTCTTCAGATCGTGCAGGGCCATCTACCTGAAGGGATTTGTGGTTTGTGTGCCTTCCTACTTATTAAAACTTTGGTTTTAGCTAGGTTGATTCTAAGTCCCTTCGATTCTAATCCTTGCTTCCACACCTGAAACTTGTCCCCTAGTTCTGATAGCGACTCAGCAACTAGAGCAAGGTCATCAGCATAGAGAAGCTCCCAGGGGCATCCTGTCTTGAATTCCTCTGTTGTTGCCTGGAAGACTGTGATAAATAGGAGGGGGCTGGAGACTACCTGGAATTCTTCACTGTACTCATTGCCAACCTTCACCTTACTGACAGCGTCCCTGTACATGGCTTGCACAGATCCCACTAACCATTTTTCTATCCCTAATTTCCTCATTGACCACCTGATAAGGGATCGGGGGACCCTGTCAATGGCTTTCTCCTGTTAACGAAAGCCAGGTACAGAGGTTTATCTTTGGCTAGGTATTTCTCCTGCAGCTGTTTTACCAGAAATATAGCATCAGTGGTGCTTTTCTATGGCACAAACCCAAACTGCATCTTGTCTAGACTGACCCTCTCCCTAATTAGTTGGGCTACAACCCTCTCTGTGACTTTCATTACCTGATCCAACAGCTTGATACCTCTGTAATTATTTCTGTCTAATGTGTCACCTTTACCTTTGTAGCAGTTGACTATGGTGCTGCTACACCAGTCCTTGGGTATGACTCCTTCATGTATCACGTGGTTGACTATATGGGTGACTAGGCTATAGCCAACACTGCCAGATATTTTGAGCATCTCTGCAGTGAATGATGTTTGTCATACCGAAGCACCATGCAAACATTTCAGACCATCACGTGATGGAGCTAATTAATATTTGTTTGACAAGCTATCAACCAGATTTTCAATGACTTACATTCATGGAGGCCAAACATTTTGGCCTTAAATCCATTAAATTCCCATCCAATATCAAGGAACTGGAGGCTTTTGAAAATGACCTTTTGGCCATCATACCCTGATTAAAATTCCATAAGTCTTATAACCCTTTCCAAAGTAAACCTAGAGTAGACATTCATAGACTTAAAACTTCTGATAGGGCCCTATTCTTTTCTGAAAACACTAAAAATTTGTATGGAGTAAGCAAAAATACATGTGCACAACTACTTAGAAACATCATCACACAAACTTTCAGGAAGGCAAGAGAGCCAGAGATGCTCAATATAGAAAACACAAAGTCATGCTCAAATGATTTGAACTCACACTCTGAAGTGGAAATGTTTATATGCATCCACTACTGGTTGGATATCCTTGATTTTTGTGCACTCCATCTGCCAACATTACAACTATTATGTAATTCCAATCCCCTAGAAACAGCTGTTGGACCTGATATACTATGCCCTCTCTCCTTAGTGTTCTGTTTTTTTTCTTTTTTTGTGCTCCATGTAAGTTCATTCTGTAAATATATAAATATCTATACATGAGTGTTCATCTGATGAATATTTTCAGTTTTTGTTTCTCTCTCTCAATATATAT
>NC_068985.1:63714923-63722130 GCF_001194135.2 Octopus bimaculoides | reverse complement strand
ACACACACACACACACACACACACACACACATATGACAGGTTTCTTTCAGTTTCTGTTTACCAAATCCACTCACAAGGCTTTGGTCGGCCTGAAGCTATAGTAGAAGACACTTGCCCAAGGAACCACGCAGTGGGACTGAACCCGGAGCCATGTGGTTGGGAAGCAAGCTTCTTACCACACAGCCACACCTGTGCCTCTATGTATATTTTATATGTTTGGTTGTGTGTATTTGTGGTAACAGTGCAGAAGTTCTGACAATAGTCTGAACTTGGAGTTTGGAGTTAACTAATACTGCAAGGTAACAGTACATTTCAAGACAAATCACACATTTTGTTTTGCATGTAGTTAATAGCATTGAAGACCTTTTAATGTTTAGAAGTTACATTATTTCTGTAAGGGTAATGCAACATAAATGAAGATAACTTCCATTATAGCTGAATTGGAAACCATTTGGGAGTATTGCTGTTCATCTTCAGTAATCTCTATCAAGTCATGATATCTTCAGTTGTCAATCTTAGGTTGTTATGACTGGAAGAAGATATGATGGGCAGAATTTATAAGGATTTGTGTAATATGAGTATAGTATCTGGAATTGTCAGAATAAATAAAGATATCTGTATTGGTTGAAATATATCAATGGTTGGTCTGAATGCATCTCTATTTCAATATTAGACAATGAAAAGAGAAGGTAAGGTGATGAAAATTTATGGTAGAATTATTGGTTTGAAAGTTGAATATTTTCAAATGAGTTATTTACATCAGTGAAAGCTCAGAATGGTTTTTACATTGTTCTCATACTGAACCATCTAGCATTCGGATTACTTTGTCAAATATAATACTTATTTATTCACATTGTTTTGAATTAATCATGCATAATCTCGTAGATTTGAGATTTTGATTATCTGTTTGTATATTCTTAGAATAACATTGCTTGGTAGGTGTGAGAAGCTGTATCTGGCCAGTTTGAACATAAAACAAGTAGAACATTTTGGCCAGATATGGCTGGTTTAAATGCTAATGATGATTACTACAAATACCCTCCCTCCCTCACTCCCTCACACCCTGTGTCTTTCTGTTTGTGCCTGTGTTTCTCTATATCTTTCTCTCTCTCTTTCTCTCTCTCTCTTTCTCTCTCTCTCTCTTATGTTCAAATAAAAATCATAATTTTGTAAACAGATACTGTTTTGATAACTTTGGTGACTAACTTACCTTTGCATTAATGACCAGTTGTAGTTGTGTGGGAGAATGATATTTACACTCACAACTACAATCAGCTTGGATTGAGAGATAATCCAACAAAAGTCAAAATTAGTGACTGTTCTCTGCTTATGAATTTCAACTTTTTGTGTCATTCAAATCCATTAATTTTCTAGGACCAACTGCTCACTCTATTTTCTTAGCTTCTGTTTCAATAGTTACAATTTTGTGATCACTTCCAGACTCATTTACCTCACTAATTTTTTTGTATGTTTTAAGGGAAAATTCATGTAAAGATGAAGTTGAATAGATTTCATTGAAAATAGTTTTGTTTCTCAGTGTTGACATTGTTTATATTATTCCAGGTTATTAAATGTGCGACCACATCAACCTAGAATAGTGCCAATGGGTCCTCCAATATCTTCAGTGGTGGATAAACAGAAAGTGGTTGATAACAATGCTCGTCGACTGGAAGTCTTAAGGAACTGCATCAATTTTATATTTGAAAATAAGATCTCAGATGCAAGAAAGGTAACTATATTCAGTATAGCCTGCAGATAAATACTTTCCCATTAACATGCTAAAGCTCCTTTCACTATATACTCACTATTAAATTGAAACTGTTGTGTGCTCGGTATGAACTGATGACAGGAGAGTGTGTGTGTGTGTGTGTATGGACATGGCAACAGAAATAGTATTAATATCAAAAAGCTATCTTTATCCCCAACTTAACATAGATATTATATTAGAATACAGACTACAGCTTTATTCCTCTTTTAAGGGGGGACTTCTCATATGGACTTGTGTTGTATAAAAGCACTCGTGTTTATATTGTTAACAGATGAGGGTAATGGAAAGGATATTATGTAGATGATAGCCTTATTGATTTGAAGTGATGAGAGGTAGTATGACACTCATCTGATATTTATGTATATTGGTAGGCCTGGTGGAAGAGAAAAGGATAGTTCAAGAAAAGATTTAGCTAGTGTATACAGTATAGAATGGGCAGAATATCTGGATGTTTCCACCATGCAACTACTCTTAACAAGCTTGGTGGAAAAGTGAAAGCAAGGAAGATGAGATCATTTTGATGAGGGATTAAAAAGGACCAGCTGCAAGTTGGGCATAGTTTGGGGAGTTTGCTTTTTTGGAATTGTGGTGCTGAGGGGAAAATGTACAGTTTGTAATGGTGGAGGATTTTCTCAAGTATCGTTAGCCCTTTTCTTTCTGAACAGCTGCAGCACAGCTGTGAGTGAACTGGCTGGAAGAATTGGGAGTTAGGGTTGAGTATGGATTGGTGAGGAAGTCGCTTAGCACAGTGATTTCAGTCACCTGCCTACCTTTTCCTGAAAGATTGGTTGAAGTGCATTTGCTACCAGGGACTTGACGTAGAACTGGCAGAGCTCAGAGAGATGGAGTGAGGGAATATAGTGTAGTATGTGGACGTGTGGTGGATTGTTGTGATGAGGCATTGGTCGAAGCAACTGATTAGTTTAGAGATGGTGGTGATTTGAAGGCAAGAAAGAGATCAAAGGTGTTAGGAGGGGCTATTTTTGTGCTGGTCAGGGAAATGTATAGAGATGAAACTAATAGATCTAGAAGTAATGGCACCAATATGGGATGTGTGTGAAAGCCACAAAGAATTGTGAGCATTGAAGTCAGTGATGATGATGACTTCAGAGAAAGGTGAAGTGAGATAGATGTTCTTGACACAAGAAGGGCCATGATCGAAGAGGCTGATATTTAGGATAGTGACAGGTTGAGTAGAATTTACACATGCATAGACTCCATCTTTCATTGTGAAGTTTGAGTATCGAGTATAGTTACAATATCATCCTGTGTGGTCTAAATGTTTGAATCTGCATATCTCACTCTCTCTCTCTCCTTTATTCTCACATGCTTCTACTTCTTCATTTTTGATATATAATTAAGAAAATACTTCAAGATTCTGTATGATTTAATTTGAATTTTTTAGCAACAAGTTTTCCTTGTGGAGTGCTATTCAAAACTGTTTGTCAATTGTAAAACTTACTTCTTTTCAGATTTTCCCAGCCGTCCTGCGTGCTCTGAATAATAAAGTGGCTCGACTTGCTTTAACCCAAGAACTTAGTTACCATATTCAAAGCAACAGAGCAATGCTGGAACACCAGCAGTTTGATTTAGTAGTGCGACTTCTCAACTGTGCATTACAGGTAAATGACAATCATGTATGTGTGTGTGTATTTATTCATAAATTTTCTTTTGCTTGCTTCAGTCATTGGACTGTAACAATACTGTGGTACTGCCTTGAAAGGTTTTATTTGGACAGATGAACCTCAGTATGTATGTTTTTTTTTTTTTTAAGCTTGGCATCTATTCTATCGTCTCTTTTGCCGAACCACTAGGGAGATGTAAACAAACCAACACCAGTTGTCAAGCAGTGTATGTAGGGATGACAAATATAAAGACACACACATAGACATATAACTCATACATGGCAGGCTTTCACGCAGTTTCCGTCTACTAAAAAGTTCACTCATAAGGCACTGGTTGACTTGAAGCTAGAGTGGAAAACAGTTGCCCAAAGTGCCACACTGTGGGATTGTACCTGAAACTACATGGTTGCAAAGTGTGCTTCTTAATTGCACAGCCATGCCTATATATATATATATATATATATATATATATATATATATATTATTGAACACACATACACAATGTATGTGCTTTGTTTGTTTTCCAGTTGGCTGTGATTTAATGTGAAGGAGAATACCGTCTCGCACCATTAGGTATTAAAACACCTGAAAGTCAAAGTCGTAATCATAGATAGGTGAGGCAACTCATCCCAAGTCCTGTTCAGGAGTGATGAACATCAATGTTTTGTTGATAAGCCACAAACATTGCGAAACATCAATGTTCATTGCTCCTGAATGGGACTTGGTGTGAGTTGCCTTGTCTGTCTTATGACTATGATTTTCAGGTGTTTTAACACCTGGTGCTTTGAGAGAGTCATTTCCAAGGCATCAAATTGTGGCTGACCAGTAAAGCACTTACATTGAGTATTGTGTATGTGCTTGAATATATATGAGAGAGAGAGAGAGTTAAATAAGATTCAGGTAAAAATCATGTAGAATGCTATGCAAAGCTCATTCAGAGTTATTGGCTATATGAGGGGGTACCCAAAAGTAACTGGAAACATTCTCTGTGAGACAAGCCCATTGTAGTTCAGGCTTCCACTGCTAGAAGACACTTGATGTGACCCTCAGGCATCAGTATGCCAACTGACATCATCAAGTGTAGTCCTACTGCCATGTGGTGCATCTTTGCTTTGCAGTGCTTCTTTCCTGTTCATCGATTTTTGTGATGGCTGAAATGAAGGAACAGTGTGCTTCCATGAAATTTTGTTTTCAACTAAGTAAACTGGTGGCCAAAACAGTTGTCATACTTCTAACATCTTACAAGGATGCTATGCCATGAGCAAAACACAAGTTTATGAGTGGTTTTCACACTTAAGGAATGGTCACTTGTTGTTTGAAGACCAACTTTGCTCAGGGCAACTGTCAACTTCCCAAACAAATGAAAACGTTACAAAAATTCATGAACCAATTTTGAAGGACCATAACTGAACAATCGACAAACTTGTTGATATGACTGGTGTGTCCTGGAGCTCCTGCCTATGAATTTGGAGTGTGGAATTGCTAATGAGATGAGTTGCAACAAAATTTGTGCCTCACTTGCTCAAAGAAGATCAAAAGTAGTCACTGCTATATGCATGTCACAAACCGAAAGAACAGTTGGAAACTGATCTAGACCTTTTTTCAAAGGTCATCACTGGTGATGAAAGTTGGTGCTACAGAATTTGAAGATGTAGAATAGGTGAAGAAAAAATGACAGAGGTGTTAAAAGGCATCACTTCGCAAGAGTTCCAGGACTGCTTCGAACAGTGGAAAATGAGTCTGGATCGATGCATTGCTTCGGATGGAATAGAGATATACTATTGACAATCCAATAATTTATTTATATTATAATATTACATGATATACTATGAATATAATATAGCATAATATAGCATAAACAATTATTAAAAAAACCCACAAAAAGCCAACAAATTGTTTCGATTTATATACAGTTCTATTCTATATAAGTCACTTCAGGGTCAGGGTTTAAAGATAGACAAAATTCTGTGTGAAAGGACAGCTGGATTGTAAAAATTAATTCAAATGTC
The DNA here is from genome assembly GCF_001194135.2 of Octopus bimaculoides. Taxonomy (NCBI): domain Eukaryota; kingdom Metazoa; phylum Mollusca; class Cephalopoda; order Octopoda; family Octopodidae; genus Octopus; species Octopus bimaculoides. Next base: position 63,716,728 of record NC_068985.1, on the reverse strand, counting down.
TATGTATTATGAGCATGAGTGTGAACTATTCAATCATCCATCAGTTACAAAAAAAAAAAAAAAAACAGAAACACTAATGGATGATACAACTAAGTAAGTGCAATCCACAACCATTGAAATTCACTTCATTACATCTCAAACACATACTAGTATACACGTATGTCTATGGAAGTCTCTGCAGATATATTTGTCTATATATATGTATGTGAATGTATATATATGCATATATTGTATCACTATGTAAACATGTAATCATATGGCTATTTATTTTTGTGTGTAAATGGATTTGTATATATCTGGATGTGAGTGTATCTGTATGTATGCAGGTATATATGCATGTATGTGTTTTTATATATGTATGCTTATATATATGTGTATATATGTATATGTATCTGTATGTGTATATATGTATATATGTGTGTGTGTATGTATATGTGTGTGTGTGTGTTTGTAGATATGTATATATTTGAGTTTTGTCATCTCAATCTATATAATAACTTAATTTCAGAAATTGATTATTAGTGGACCAATTCTGAATTGCTTCATTTCAGTGCACATTCTTGTAGTTACTGTTAAATTTACCATTATATTTGTATTTAATATTAATTGCATATCACAAATAAGATGTCTTCATTATACTAAATAAATGGGTGTGTAAATACACTTATTTCATTTATTAATTAATTCATGATAATTATAATAATAATAATAATGATAATAATAATAATAAATAGTTTCATTTGACTTACTAAATAAATTTAATAATCAAAATAATAATTATTATAGTATTGTATAGTTTATAAATTGTATTCTTATTACAACAATATTGTTTGTTACTTCTGAAAGTATTGATAGAGTTTGGATATGCACCAGATATGGTCCCTCATTTTGTAAATAATAATATAGATTAGTTCATTGAGAACAGTTCTTATTACTTGTTTGGTTTATATTAATGGTTTCTATCGATTCACTAAATTCTCCCTTCTATAATATACAAATATTAATCATTATTTACTTTTAGTGCCTTATAATTTAACACACTCACTGGTAAAATTTCCACTCATTTACTTATTTATTATTCTAAAATTTTCATTGCATCTGGCAACCTTTTCAATAGTTGTTGACTCTGTCAGTTATTGAAGCTATGTTCTTTTTGTTTCTTTGTGCGCATGTATGTGGGTCAGTGTGTGTGTATACACATGTGTGTATGTATGCATGCATGTATGTGTGTGTGCATATGTATGTGTGTATGTTTGTATGTATGTATTCTACCTGCATATTCATGTTTGTGTGTCCATGTTTTTTTTGTGTGTGTGTGTGTGTACCTCTGTCTCTTTGTGTGTACATGTCTGAGTGTGTGTGTATGGGTTTTTTGCAACTATGTACTGTGTTTGTATGTATGGATGTGTATCTCCATATGTGTCCTTGTATGAAGTGAAGTGCATGTGTATATATAGCCATGCGTTTCAGTCTTCATTTGTGTATGTGTGCTTGTCTGTTCATATAACCTATGTACCTATCTGTCTGTACATCTGTTTACATTCATATCCATATGCCTACATACATGTGCATATACATATACACATATACACACACCCACACTCACACATACATACATCTATCTACATAACTGCCCACTAACTATTCTACTCTACCTGTGGGTATGGTGGTATGATATCTACTATGTATATTTCCTATTTAGTACTGGGAATGTTTCATTTATGAGGATGTACTCCTGTATTTGTTCTTAGCAGAACAGTCCATACTCCTGTATTTCCTTAGCAGAACAGTCCACAACTCTTTTA
>NC_068985.1:63714520-63714913 GCF_001194135.2 Octopus bimaculoides | reverse complement strand
ACTCTACAGTAGGTATGTAGATGACATTAATATCATAGTTAAGACCAACTCGAGTAACAGTAATGTAGAAACTGAGAGGAACATAATGGAGAGCATCCAGCAAGTAGCTAACTCCATCCACCAAAGTATCAAGGTAACTATAGATTACCCCAACAACAGACTCCCCATCCTTGATACTGAACTTTAGTTAGAGACTGTGAACAGCAGAGTGTAGCTCCTCCACTCCTATTACATGAAACCCATAGCTTCGAAATATGCTGTTCACAAGAGCTCAGCTTTGTCACACAACATGAAAATTAACATACTGATAGCAGACTTAGTTAGAATAATGAACAACATGTCCCCACTATGCATACCCTATGAAATGAAGAAACATGTACAAAACTTTATGCA
>NC_068985.1:63714309-63714510 GCF_001194135.2 Octopus bimaculoides | reverse complement strand
ATTTAGTACTGGGAATGTTTCATTTATGAGGATGTACTCCTGTATTTGTTCTTAGCAGAACAGTCCATACTCCTGTATTTCCTTAGCAGAACAGTCCACAACTCTTTTACTCTACAGTAGGTATGTAGATGACATTAATATCATAGTTAAGACCAACTCGAGTAACAGTAATGTAGAAACTGAGAGGAACATAATGGAGAG
>NC_068985.1:63710715-63714299 GCF_001194135.2 Octopus bimaculoides | reverse complement strand
CAAAGAACTTGTGACAAAGCAAACAGGGTGAACACGTGGTATAAAACTAACAAGTATCAAGGAGTGATGTTTGTAGAGGCCACAGCCCATGGAGAGCTAACCCGTAAATTTAGGCAAGCTCTGAAGGAGACCAAACTCAACATTAAGATTGTTGAAAAACCAGGGAAATCCATCAGATCACAACTATGTAGGATGTACCCCTTTGAGAATACCATATGCACCAATGATAACTGCATGGTATGTAGGATTAGCACTGGCATTAACTGTAGAACTACAAACGTAGCTTACAGCATAAGACGCATAGAAGGTGCTTGTAAAAGCATGAACATGACATACATAGGGGAGACATCTAGGAGCATTGTAGAACGACTATATGATGACAAAAAAACAGTCGTCTGTACTCTACCAACATGGAGACAACCTGGGTCAACTTGTCATCTGCCTTTTATCCAAGCAACCAAAGGACCCAACACCGAGACAAATACACGAGTACGTCCTCATAAATGAAACATCCTCAGTACTAAATAGGAAATATATGTAGTAGATATCATACCACCATACCCACAGGTAGAGTAGAATAGTTAGTGGGCTGTTTATGTAGATAGATGTATGTATATGTGGGGGTGTTTATATGTGTATATGTATATGCACATGTATGTAGGCATATGGATATGAATGTAAACAGATGTATAGACAGATAGGTACATAGGTTATATGAACAGACAAGCACACATACACAAATGAAAACTGAAACACATGACCATTTATACACACACACACTTCACTTCACACAAGGACACATATGGAGACACATGTCCACACATATGGAGATACACATCCATACATACAGACACTGTACATAGTTGCAACCTCCCCCCCCACACACACACTAAGACATGCACACACAAGGAGACAGAATAACACACACACTCACACATGCAAACACACACACAAACACATGAATATGCAGGCAGAATACGTACATAGAAACGTACACACACACATACATATGTAAATATGCATACACACATACATACATATATACAGCATACACACACACATACATACATACAGCATACACACACACACACACACACATACATACATACATACATACATACATTCATACCTGTGTATGCACACACACTGACCCACACACATGCGCACAAACAAACAAAAAGAACACAGCTTCAATAATGGACAGAGTCAACAACTATTGAAAAGGTTGCAAGACAACAAAAATTTTAGGAAAAATAAATTAGTAAAAACTTTACCAGTGAGTGTGTTAAATAATAAGGCACTAAAAGAGAACGACTCTTCCCAGATACAACAGAATATGCTTCAACACACGAACTCACATAAAGAATCTTGCAAACCAAATCCCAAAACTAAATCATTATTTAAGTAACTTCAAATCTTGTTACCCCTTAAAAAATTAGTAAATTTTATTTCCATTACTATAGCCTAAATATATATCTATGGGTTACTTGGGTTATCGTATTTACAGCCTTAAGTTTATATTAATGTTTATTATGGAATTCTCCCTCTGATAAATTAAGTAAACAAGGAGAAAAATTTCTATTAGGTTTCTATTCATATCTGCTACAGAATTATCCCTCCGAGTAAACAATAGATATAGAAGATTATTATTAGTTAATTCAAACAATAATTTCTTTTTATATCATTTAATTTAAATAAATGGAAGAGTTGTATTGAAGATGTAATTATTTATATATTTTTTGTTGCAGTTATACATAGGGGAAGACTTAGATACTTAATTATATACATATATATACACACCTATGTTACTGTTGTAGGTTGTGGTGACAAGGGACTATCTTGGACATGAACAAGTTTTGATTGGTTTGAGATGTAATGAAGTAAATTTCGATGGTTGTGGATTGCACTTAGTTGTATTGTTTGTTAGTATTTTTGTTGTTTTTTAATTGTAATTGATGGATGATTGAATAGTTGATGCTCACGCTCATAATACATAGACATTTGAATTAATTTTTACAATCCAGCTATCCTTTCACATGGAATTTTGTTTCTCTTTAAACCATGACCCTGAAGTGACTTATATGTAAGGGAACTGTTATTAGGTACGTATATCAGAAAATGTATATAAGTTGAAACAATTGGTTGGCCTTTTATTGTTTTTTAAATAATTGTTTATGTTATATAATATTATGTGCTATTATATTCATAGTATATCATGTAATATCATAATATAGTTGAATTATTGGATTGTCAATAGTATCTCTCTTTTTAATTTATCCTTGTAACTGCATCATACCCATATTTATGTGGTGTACAACTCATGTACCAGTGAATTGGATGTTTAACACACCCCTTTGAAGAATCTCTTTACCTCAGTTTGTTGCTTGATATATATATATATGTATATATATATATATATATACACATGTACACACACACACACACACACACACACACACACATATATATATATATATATCATCATCATCATCGTTTAACGTCCGCTTTCCATGCTAGCATGGGTTGGACGATTTGACTGAGGACTGGTGAAACCGGATGGCAACACCAGGCTCCAGTCTAATTTGGCAGAGTTTCTACAGCTGGATGCCCTTCCTAATGCCAACCACTCAGAGTATATATATAAACATGTATATATATACACATATATATATGAACATGTATATATATACACATATATATATGAACATGTATATATATACACATATATATATACATGTATATGTATATATATGCATACATATATATAGGGTGAGAAAGTTGGTATGTGAAAGCATTTGGCTGGATATATAAAAAAACAAAATAGAATGAAAAAACTACAGAAGATTTGTATTATGGTTAAAAAATATATTAAAATCGTTATTTTAGGAAAATGATATGAAATTTTAATTATAGTGCCATTGTTTTTAGAGAAATAAACGGTTTCACATTTTTCTTTCAAATTTTTCAAATTTCTTTACCGATGAAGTGTCATCTATTCATTATGGTGTGATATAGAAGAGTTTGAAACATGGGGAGGTAATCAGAGATATTATTGGTATACGGGAGATAATCAAAAATGTTTGGAATAATTAGGTTTTGTTAATTTAACATGATGTGGTTTTGATAAAATAAAATAAAATGTTAGAAATGGCTAAATTTTGGTTTATATTTTTCAATGAGGTTAGTTTCTTTATTTAATCTAACTTGTGTTGCTGTTCCAATAGCACATTGATAAAATGGAAAGATTGCATACACATGTACATATATATATATATATATACAAGCAGTATAACCCGACCTTGTCCGGGTGTGACTTATTACGCTATCTACGATAAGTCTTGCTAGGTGAAAATCAACTAAAAAAGAAAGTCTTACAACGAAAAAACCCTTATGATGTAAATATGTTCATAATTCAAAAGACGATGAAATTAATAGGGAAAGTCTGAAGGCTGTTTTGCGTAACATTATTAAGCGTATGTAAATTTCATCTGTCTAATTGGCTATAGAAATGCTTGTGCAAAACAACTTTTTGCGCTGCCCTGATTATACATAGCAGGGTAATCCCTTTTCGCAGGAGCTAGGAC
>NC_068985.1:63709710-63710158 GCF_001194135.2 Octopus bimaculoides | reverse complement strand
CTAAAACCATAACCGTAACACTAATCCTAACCCTAACCGTAACCCTAAAACCCTAACCCTGACCCTAAAACTCTAACCCTAACACCCTAGTGAAAATCGTAGTATATTTACAAAACATTGATGAACATGAGTTATATTTTAGTGAATGATTGTGTACTTGCACGTGTATGCGTTTGAGAGAGCGAGAGAGGAAGAGGTAGGTAGAGAGAGGGGGAGAAAGGAATAGAGAGAAAGAGAGGAAGGGAGAACGGAAGACAGTTATAAAGTTGATGTGTGTATGTGTTTATGTGTATGTTATTGTCACAGATCACGTATGTGTGGTTGTGTGTGTTTTTACGTTTCTATGTTATGAAAAATATGTTAGAGGTAGAGGGATACAAGAAAACTATTAAATGGGAGAGAGGAAGAAGAAGACTTTGTATTTATCACGTTCTCTCTCTCTCTCTCT
>NC_068985.1:63704542-63707473 GCF_001194135.2 Octopus bimaculoides | reverse complement strand
ATATATATATATATATATATATATATATATATATATATATATATACATATGCATATATATGTGTATATTTATATATATATATATGTATATATATATTCATTTATTTATGCGTTTCAGCCAAGTGGCTGCGGTCGTGCTGGCGCACCACCATGACTTTCCCTCCGTATGCTGTGCTCTCTGCACGTTCCTTGCATGGCTCTTCTCTGCCACCTGATGTTGTCCAATCAAAACTTTTGATGGCACATCTGGTTTATAAGAGAATTTGACATGTCTGCCCTCAACTGTGTCTCATTTCGAGCCATTGGTTCATCTGGTATCGTGGATAGAAAAGTGTCGAGTTTTGTTTTGAAGACCTCTATATCCATGTCTTGCTGGTCTCTCAATTGTTTTGGCAGGGCATTAAAGAGCTGAGGTCCTCTAAAACCGAGGCTGTTGCAATACCTTGTTTTTATGTGAGATGCAGTGTACGGTACCCTTGGTACTATGCAGTGGCGACCTGTGCGGGCATTCATGTAGTACTTGATGCCAAACTTTGGTACCAGTCCTTCCAGTATTTCCAATATGTAAATTATTACATATCTCTCCTGCCTGCGCTCCGGAGAGTAGAGACTTAGTGCCTCCAATGTGGAGTATAGGCCACTTATAATTGAATTCCATGTCGCATAATTTTTTGCTTCTGTACTTATACTCTGCCATGAATGTCCCCCTTTCTCTAGTTCCTTTTGTATTGATCTACTCCACGAGTTCTTAGGCCAACCTTTCTTTCTATATCCATCCGGATTCCACTGTAAAGCGCCACATTTGGTGTGTCCTTTCTAATTGTGCTACCAATCCACTTCCACTTTTTCTTAAATATTTGCTCCCTAATCGAAACTTGATTTGTTCTTTGCCATAGCTCCATATTGCTTATGTGTTCAGGCCATCTGATTTTAAGTATACTACGCAAGCACCTGTTGATGAATGATTGTATTTGCTTATTTGACTTAACTGTTCTTCGCCATGTCTCAGCCCCATACAATAACACTGCTTTTACGTTAGTGTTAAAAATTCTTATTTTGTTCTTTATTGAAATTACACTTGCGCGCCATACTTTTTTTAACAGTTGAAAAGCAGTCCTTGCTCTACTTATTCTCGTCCTAATATCTTCGTCGGTGCCACCTGAGAACGTTATCTTACTACCTAAATACGTAAACTCGGCTACATCCTCTAGTTCACCAGTTTCTAGTTTAATACGTTTACTGTTTTCTTCATTAACGTGCATAATTTTTGATTTGTCGCAGTTAACTTTCAATCCTAGTTTGGCAGCTATTACTTCTAATTTTGACGTTTTATTTTGCATTTGGCTATATGTTTGTGAAAGTAGCGCTATATCATCTGCAAAGTCGAGATCTTCTAGAGCTTCTGCATCTGTCCATTCAATGCCTGTTTGACTTTCAATTGTAGTTTCCTTCATAATCCAATCTATAACTAGTAGAAATAAAAAGAGAGAAAGTATACACTCCTGTTTTTACTTCGAATTTATCCGTAGCTCCATTTCCATGCAAGACTTGGCATGACATTCATTGGTAAGTTGCTCTTATTATAGATATATACTTCTCTGGTATGCTGTAGTGCTGCACAATTTTCCATAAGCCTTCCCTATCTACACTATCGAATGCTTTTTCGAAATCAATAAAATTAATATAAAGTGGTGCATTCCACTCTACGCTTTGCTCTAAGATGATGTGAAGAGTGGTGATTTGATCTACACATGAACGGTTCTTCCTAAATTCGGCTTGTATATATATATGTGTGTATATATATATATATATATATATATATATATATATATATATATATGTATATATATGTATATGTGTGTGTATATGTATATACGTATATATGTGCATATATATTTATACAGGTACATGTATGTATATATATGTGAATATATATGTATATATGTATGTATATGTATGTATAGATATATGTGTGTGTGTATATGTATATTTATATATATATATATATATGTATATATACATATGTATATATATATATGTATATATATAATTAATACAATAAAAGGATAAACTCTTATATAAGAATTTATCAAGTAGTTATCGTGAAAAAAAAAAAATTCATAGGGAAGAATCTATCGTTTTTCCCTAAATCATAATTATCTATTTATATACATATAAGGGCATAACTATACAAGAATGCCTCATGTTAACTACCGTAATAGACACATTTTTACCAAATGCGAGGAAATGCAGCCTTCAAAGAAGCTAGCCTTTTAAATACAGACTGAACTATAGATCTCCGATTTCGTGATCATTATAGTAATATATAATCTTCACTCGTCAGTATAGTATAGTCAAGACACATAGAAATAAACAAAAAATCAACATACCAAACGAACACCTCATGTATTCTGGACAGCACATAGAAGATTGTTTATCCCTATATAGGATAGCATGGGTTGGACGATTTGACTGAGGACTGGTGAACCAGATGGCTACTCCAGGCTCCAATCTGAAGATTGATTATCCCTATATAGGGATAAACATTCTTCTATGTGCTGTCCAGAATACATGAGGTGTTCGTTTGGTATGTTGATTTTTTGTTTATTTCTATGTGTCTTGACTATACTATACTGACGAGTGAAGATTATATATTACTATAATGATCACGAAATCGGCGATCTATAGTTCAGTCTGTTTTTAAAAGGCGAGCTTCTTTGAAGGCTGCATTTCCTCGCATTCAGTAAAAATGTGTTTATTATGGTAGTTAACGTGAGGCATTCTTCTATAATTATGTCCTTATATGTATATAAATAGATAATTATATGTATATATATATATATAAATGCAGTGGGTAGCAAAAATAACACATCAGTTTTTTATAAATTTCACAATAAAAAAATTGTTCAATTTGAATGATAGTTACTTCACG
>NC_068985.1:63687809-63699409 GCF_001194135.2 Octopus bimaculoides | reverse complement strand
CATTCCTTGCGAGCTTACGTATGTCCTCAGCAGTTACAGCCCATGTTTCACTGCCATGTAGCATGGTTGTTCGTACGCATGCGTCATACAGTCTGCCTTTTACTCTGAGTGAGAGTCCCTTTGTCGCCAGCAGGGGTAAGAGCTCTCTAAACTTGGCCCAGGCTATTCTTATTCTAGCAGCTACACTTTCAGCGCACCCACCCCCACTACTAACTTGGTCGCCCAGATAGCGGAAGCTATCGACTACCTCTAGTTTTTCACCCTGGAATGAGATAGAAGTTGTTTCCTGTTTGTTTGCAGTCTTTATTGCACCTGAACATCTGCCACAAACAAAAACTATATATACATATATAGATTATTTATATTATATATATGTATATATATATATATAAATGCAGTGGGTAGCAAAAATAACACATCAGTTTTTTATAAATTTCACAATAAAAAAATTGTTCAATTTGAATGATAGTTACTTCACGTATTTTAACGAACATTATCTAACTAAACATGGAGGTAAATTTAGAAACATTGTTTTTATGTACTCTCATTGCCAATTTTTGAATTTGACTGTGTGCAAAAGTATTTAACACGATTTATTAACAAGTATTTAACACGATCTAATAGCATATCCTCTGTTCTGCCTTACAGCCTCTTATCATTTTCTGTAGTTTTCAGTGAGCTTCTTGCATGAAGATTTTGGCAGTTTCACCCATTCTTCTTCACAGACTTTCTTCATTTCCTTGATATTTTGGGGATCTCTTGTGTGTAGTCTCATCTTCAACTTTTTCCATAAATTTTCTATTGGATTGAGATCTGGTGACTGGCTAGGCCATTCCAGAACATCAATTCTATTTTCATTGAACCAGTGTTGAGTTCTTTTAGCCCTGTGCTTTCAATCGTTGTCGTGTTGGAATACAAAATCTCGGTCAAGCCCAGATGGATTGATAAGATTTGCTTGTATTTTGCTGCATTCATTTTTTTTTCGACGACATCCATTTCTCCAACTCCGTTATAGGAAAGACAACCCCAAATCATTACCCCCGTATTTGACTGTTGGGATGGTGTTTACTCGGTTGCATTCAGTTCCTTTTTTCTTCCATACTTGGATGCACATGTTTCTCTTGAAAAGCTCAATTTTCATTTCATCTGACCAAATAACTTTCTTCCAGAATTCATCTGATTCATGTTCATACTTTTTAACAAATTTCAAATGGTCTTGCGCATGTTTACATTTTAATAGTGGAGTCTTTCTTGGTGATCTAGAATACAGGCCTGTACGATTCAGTGATCTCTTAATTGTATATTTACTTACTTCAATTCCAGCATTTTTCAGATCATTCTGAATTTCTCTTCGAGTCAAAAATGGTTGTTTCTTCACATTCCAAGCTATATATCGTTCAGTAGTCGTGTTTAATTTACGCAGATGACCACTCCTTTGAATATTTTCAGTAGTATCATATTTTTTCTACTTTCGAATAACAGCACCAACTGTACACACAAGCAAATTTAAATCTTGAGCAATTTTTCGATACCCCTTACTATCTTTGTGCAGCTTTATGATCTTCAGTCGCATATCATTTGACAATTCTTTTGTTTTAACCATTTTTATAAGTTTAGATAGCGGGACAGTCTGTAGTGTATCAAACCTGTTATCACTATGTGCCATTTGAGCGACATGCTTAGTTAATACATATATTGAAGACAACTTGTGATTGGTTGAAGTACAAGCTGTATCAAAATAACTGAAAATAGTTTTAAAATACTCTTTTTACCGTATTATTTGTATAGGTGTTAAATACTTTTGCACACAGTCAAATTCGAAAATTGGCAAAAAAAGTACATAAAAACAATGTTTCTTAATTTTCTTCTTTGTTTAGTTAGAGAATGTTCATTAAAATACTTGAAGTAAGTATCATTCAAATTGAATGATTTTTCAGTGAAATTTATGAAAAACCGATGTGTTAATACTTTTGCTACCCACTGTATATATATATATATTGTGCAAAGTGAAAACTACAACTCAAAAATGAAGTAAAAAACAAACACAGAGTTGGTGTTAGTTTGATGTTCAGGGAATGACAAAAAAAAAAAAAGGAAATGTCTTTAATGCTTTGAGTATACACTCTTCTTGTGGAAGATAGGATAGAAATGGAGAGAAAAAAACATTGTTTTCATGAAATGAAGCAGAGATTTTGCTTTTTTGTACTGTTTGTTTGTTATTCTCACAAACAGGGTCATCTGATGTGTGCATTAATGCATTGATCTTGTTTTGTTAGTACTTTTTAAAAATTATTTTAAGGTTTTCCTGGAGTTGTCCATTGTTAATTTGAGACAGTAGGAGAGGAATATAATATGCATATTACCGCATGAAGTTACTTTAAATGCATTATGAGTGTGTCATTGAGTGACATCTTCATGACTACATTACAACTCGACTGTAACTTCTTTCTTTTCTGTCTGTAAGGAACACAGCATACATTGATATGTTTATCTCTGAATCATTTATGTCTACAGAGAAATATGTTTCTATAAGTGCAATGCATATTGCTTGACTGCATGCAGAAATATACCTCTGGTATGCAATTTTGCTTTTGCTGATGCTTTGTAAGTGGCCTCTGATATTTATCAGTAGAATTGGTGTGATAATTGGCATGGAGGCAGTGATGGCTATCCTGGGTCTATTATTTGAGGTGGTCTTATGTTTGGATGAGCATGACTGTTGTGCTATCTTTTATGCTACATCTAAAAATCTTGTCATTCTACTGCTTTTTGGCGTATTATGGGTTATGGTCTTCTTTAGGTATGATTTTAGTCTACCTTGTTGGCTGGGTGGGTTCTAGTTAATATTTTGAGTTTCATTTTGTCTGAGCTTTGGATGCATGAAACAGCAGCTCGTCTCCATCTCACTATGCCAGCAGACACCTTTTATGTAGAACTTGCAGATGGTTCACATTTCAGGTACTGTTTCCTTGTTGATTTTGCTTGTAGTAATTTTAACTTTAAATCCAGTGTCATTAGTCTTTCAGCTGGTTCCTTTTTTTTTTTTTTTTTTGCACTGTTTCTCTGAAAGGTGGTGTAGGGGCTGCTTTTCTTGAGAGCTTTAGTTTCCTTTTTGGTTGTTACACCTTTATGGATATGTTTGTTAACAAATACAAAGCTGATTGTATTGTTGTAGCCTTCTTTATTGGGCTTTTCAACATTGGTACTGTTCTTTGAGCACTACCATTTTTAAGAATGGTATGCAGTGTCTAAGAGTGGTCTAATGAGTAACACAAGCATTAACAGTCTGCCCTTCACCCTTATGCAAAAGATTTTTGTTGTCAGTGGTGGTAGTAGCTCCCTGAACTTTCTCCAACCAGTTCTCACTCTAACTAATATACTTTCAGAGCAATTACCTCCAAAGCTATCAACGACATCTAGTGAGCTGTTTGGATATTTAAAAGACTCGGTTTCTGGTGTGCTCATAGGAATTGCTCCAGTATATCCTATGACATATAAAGTCTACATTTTCAGATAGTCTGCCAATGATTTCACTGCACCTTTTATGTGTTCACAGCTTACATTGAGTACAGCATGTGGAGTTTTTAGCTATTCCTTTTTTGCATATAGAGCAAGGCCATTTCCCTGAAGGTAATAGGGTCCTGTCTTCTTACCTATTTATTAAAACTTTTGTCTTTTCTAGGTTTACCTTAAGGCTTTTCAATTCTAGGTTTTGCTTTCATGCCTACAATTTCTTTTCTAATTCCTCTATGGATTTAGCTATAAGAACAAGATCTTCAGCATATAGAAGTTCCTACCGACAGCCAGCTTTTAACTCCTCTGTGATGGCATGTAGGGCTATGTGGAATAGGAGAGAACTAAAGACTGAACCTTGATGGACTTCTACCTTCATGCTAAATTCATTACTGAAATCATTGTCAACTCTCACTTTACTTGCTACATCCTTGTACAGAGCTTGAACCACCTGCACAAGCCATTCATATACTCCTAGTTTCCTCAGTGTCCACCAGATTACTGAATGTGGTACCCTGTCAAATGCTTTCTCCAAATCAACAGAATCCAGGAAAAGCACTTTATTCTTAGCCAAGTATTTCTTCAACAGTTGCCTCACAAGGAAAATTGCATCTGTAGTACCTGTTCTGGAGACAAAGTCAAACTGATTTGCATCCAGGTCTGCTCTGTCATGGATCTATTGGGCTGTGGCTTTCTCTGTAACCTTCATAACTTGATCTAGAAGTTTGATTCCCTTATAGTTGCTTCTTTTTAGGGCATCCCTCCTGAATGACTTGATGACCTATCTGGGTTGCAATCATGTATGTCACTTTCCCAGATGTTTTAAGCACTTCTGCAACTATCCCTGATGGACCCACTGCTTTCTCTCTCTTCATATCCTTAATTATCTTATCTACTACACTGTTGTCAACATAAATCGCTGACCTCACAGTTGGGTCAACATAAGGCAACCCCTGTTTATCCCATGTGTTCTCCACACTCAGTAGCCTTTCGTAATAGCAAATCCACACTAGTTTCTTTTGTTTCATATCAATATCAAGTTCATCAGTTGATCACAGCTGGAATGTTTTCTAGCTGTCTTGAGATAGTTTAGTATTTGGAGTGTAGCTTTGTTTTGTTATATATGGAGGAATCGCCAGAAAACATTAGAAAGTTGATAACATTTGAAATAACCTTGACAAAAGGAGAGAGGAAAAAAAATTATTAATAATTTTTGATTTCACTTTCTACCATATATTACTTTCTCTCTCTCTCTCTCTCTCTCTCTCTCTCTCTCTCTCCCTCCCTCTCTTCCTCTCTCTTTTCTCTCTCCCCTTTCTCTTCTCTCTCTCTCCCTCCCCCTCTCGCTCTTTCTCTCTCGCTGGGTAACTATGTACTTCCTCCATAGCAAGACACCTGTTTCTGCTTCTCTGTCACACTCTAACCTTTCATCATCTGACATGAGTTCTCTCCTCAAATGACCCTGACCCTCTCAAAATTCTTTGTCTTGCAAGTTACTTAGTGACCCTGCTAGTGCTGGTGCCACATAAAAAGCATTCAGTCCACACTGTAAAGTGGTTGGCATTTGGAAGGACATCAAGCTGTAAAAATCATGCCAAAACTAACTCCACCTATGCTAGTGCTGCATAAAAAGCACTGAGTCCACTCTGCAGAGTGGTTGGTACTAGGAAGGGTATCCATCTGTAAAAAAACCTGCCAAAACAGACGCAGTAACCTGGGGTAGTGTTTTACCTGGCCGGCTCCTGTCAACCATCCTACCCATGCATGTTTGGAAGATGGACATTAAATGATGATGATGATGATGATGATGAGGGTTACTATTAGTCATTATTCATCAATTTTTTTCTCTAAATTATTAAAAAAATTTTTTATTTTCAGAATGATTCCAGCATGGATGAAAATGGAGTTGCATATGCTATTCTACCTCTTGCAACCTCTTTCTGTCGAGTAAGTGAATTTAAGTTCATAGGAATCCTTTTAAAATCTAGAGTAATGGTGTTTAAGGAACTCGCTACAAATTTAGAAGTAAGCAAGTAAAAACATAAGCAAACCAACAACTACAATAGTTTATATTTTTACCGTGTATTTCAATAGTTCAGGCTTAAAAGCACAGATCAAATTAATGATGTTACAATTTAAAATTCTAATATTGCAGGCAGGTAGTATTAAATCATGTGGATGAATGCCTGCATTATTGATGGAACATTGTCCAGCTCCTAGACTTATTTCCTTCTCAGTGTTTCCCTTGCATATTCAATCCCTCTCTACAGATTACATCAGTTATTTTATTACTAAAGTGTGGCAGTTTAAAAAAAAAGGAAATGTCATTAGAGGTGTGAATGTCTGTGACGTTATCAAGATGGTGTCTGGCAAAGGATGCTGGGTAACTGGTGTCTATTAAGAATTTTTGGAGAGATGTCAACAGTTAGTATCAAAGTCACAGAAGAAATATTGAAGATTTAAAGATTAAAGGAGCTATCCTGGTTAATATGGCATGAGACATTGTTAGTCAGAGTAATTGCAGTTACTAAACCCCTTGCAGATGGAAAGCGGTATTGACCACATTGAAACACTGTGTGTGTGAGCTGTGCAGTGTCTCATTGTGTGCAGTACTGTGTTTTCAAATATACCATAATGAGAAGAATCTGTAAATATACTGTAAAATTCCTTGTATGAAAAATTATGTAGTTACTGAATGGCCTAATACTGGTACACAGCACAGACTGTCAGTACTAAATCTGTCTGCAAGAGGTTAATGGTTATTATATGGTATTATGTCAAACATTGTAGTCATATCCTGAACTGTAGCAGACATCTTGCTAATGACACAATCTTAGACTTATAAGTTTCCATTAAAATCAAATCAATAAATTGGATCAAAGCTGTCAGCAGATTCATTGGTAAGAGAGATAAAATATCTGATTCTATTAATGGAAATTTATATCAATGAAATCTGAACTCAAATGCCTACATTCTGGAGACAGTCAGACACACTACTGATTCTGCCCTATCATAAAGTAATACTACTAATAATAATTCTTTCTGATTTTGGCACAAGCCCAGTGGTTTTAGGGGAAGGGCTCAGTCAATTACATTTACTCCAGTACTTGACCAGTACTTTATTTTTTATTGATCCCCAAAGGCCAAGTTGACTTTGGCAGGATTTGAACGTAAAACATATCCCACATTCTAAAAATTCTGCCAGTTTGTCACTGTCAATAATGATAATAATAATAATAAATCTTCCTACTGTAGGCACAATGCTAAAAGTTTTGGAGGATGAGGAGCTAGTTGATGACTTTAACCCCAGTACTTGACTGGCACTTATTTCATCGACCATGAAAGAATGAAAGGCAAAGTTGACCTCGGCAGAGTTTGAACTCAGAACATAAAGACAAACAAAATGCTGCTTAGCATTTTGCCTTCCATGCTAGTGGTTCTATCAGTTCACCACCTTAATAATAATAATAATAATAATAATAATAATAATAATAATCCTTTCTAATATAGACACAAGACCTGTAATTTTGTAAGAGAAGGGTAGTTGATTATATCAATTCCAGTGCTCAACTAGTACTTATATTATTGACTCTGAAAGGATAAAAAGCAAAGTTGACCTTGGCAGAGTTTGAATTCAGAATGTAAATTTGCCTGGCATGTAAATGGTTCTGCTAGGTTGCCACCTTTATTGTTGCCTCCACCTTAGCGAAGGAAGAGGTATTGTTTCTCAGTTGTGTTTGATTGTTTGTTTGTTTGTTTGTCCTTGGACAAGATATCTCAAGAACCACTGGATGGATTCAGATGAAGCTTCTAAGAATATTTGGCCTCATGACTGGCATGAACTGATTAGATTTGGGGATTGATCCAGTACCAGACAAGGATTCTGGATTATTTTTCCTGTCTTTTTTTACTTAATTTTTGAGAGCGGTTGGGTTCATTTTTAGTATTCTCATTTGTGAGAGCAGTTGAGTTTATTTCAGATATTCTCATTTTAAAAATCATCTCTGACTAATCATTGAGAGGACATTGGTGTTGCTTTGGCAGAGGTTTATGCTCTCTGAGTGTTATTATTATTATTATTATGATGGATGTATTGGGTTTCATATATTTGTACCCCAGTGTCACTTTGATGGCATGTTATGCTCTCTCACTGAATAATAATAACAATAAAAATAATAAAAATAAAATGAAATACCTCATGATGTAAAAAAAAACTCTCAAAATATGCTGAATTAAATGTAGAACTATTAAGAATGTGGGAATATCTAGCAGGAAAAGTGAAAGTTGTACCAGTTATCAGAGCATTAGGTTCCTGCAAAAATTATCATACCACCTGAACTGGCTATCAAAACAGATGTCTGAGCACTCTGAAATTATGTGTTCTTTGGAACAGTTAATATTTTCAAGGTCTAAGGCCTTTGAAAAAAGAAAAAAAAGAAAGACAAATACCAGTCGTTTAGATCTACACTGTGCAATGAAGAAATAACTATTGCAGTAGTAGTAGTAGTGTGAAATAGATCTGTGTAATGATTGCTTAATTTTATTTGTTGTTTTCAGTAATTAATGAATTTCCTAATTTATTTTCAATATGGAGTGAAAGTGTTGTGATTTAAAACTAGCAAAATAAAATGCATATTTCCAGAAATTGTGCACTGGTGTAATTCAGTTTGCGTACACTTGTGTACAAGAACATGCAGTGTGGAGAAACAATCAGTTCTGGGAAGCTTCATTTTATCTTGATGTCCAAAAAGAAATCCGTCAACTCTATTTGCCTCACTATGAAGAACATTTTGTTGCTGAAAACACACGGGAAGAGGCAAAGAATTCAAGTTATGGCCGAGATTCGGTAGGTATGAATTTTTGACACTTGGTTTGTACTTGTTTTAGCTTTTGATTATTAATATTTAATAACTAAAAAACAATGTTGTTTATATTTAGTAACTAAAATGCAATGATGTTATTTATATTTACATCAGTAGCACCTATACCGGTTGCATGTAAAAAACACCCACTACACTCTTGGAGTGGTTGGCGTTAGGAAGGGCATCCAGCCCTAGAAATCATGCCAAATCAGATTGGAACCTGATGCAGCTCCCTGGTTTACCAGTTTTCAGTCAAACTGTCCAACCCATGCCAGCATGGAAAATGGATGTTAAATGACAATGATGAATAATTAAAATACAATATTTTTTTTACTTTCAACAACTATACTACAACAATATTGTTTATATTTAATTACTAGGCACAGGAGTGGCTGTGTGGTAAGTAGCTTGCTTACCAACCACATGGTTCCGGGTTCATTCCCACTGCGTGGCACCTTGGACAGGTGTCTTCTGCTATAGCCTCGGGCTGACCAAAGCCTTGTGAGTGGATTTGGTAGATGGAAACTGAAAGAAACCCGTCGTATATATGTATATATATATATGTATGTGTGTATATATGTTTATGTCTGTGTTTGTCCACCCAGCATTGCTTGACAACTGATGGTGGTGTGTTTACGTCCCCATAACTTAGTGGTTCAGCAAAAGAGATTGATAGAATAAGTACTAGGCTTCCAAAGAATATGTCCTGGGGTCGATTTGCTCAACTAAAGGGCAGTGCTCCAGTATGGCCACAAAAGAGTACTAAAACACAATGATATTGTTAATATTTAATAACTATAGTTTAGTTGTTGATAAGTAACATAAAAATATTGCAGATATCTAATGTAAAAATAAAGATATCCACTTTGCAATTATGTGGTTCTGGAAATTAAGACCCACTAAATCTTGGCAAGTATCCTTAACCACAACCTGTGGTCAACCCAAATCTTGTGAATGAAACTGGTTAGAGAGAAACTGTGTGGAAGCCTGTTGGTATGTAGAGTGAGGGGTAGGGAGTGTCAGTGTTCTTGGATGATAGATTTAATTTCTTATCTAAGTCGCCTGGTCTTCGGCTACCTTAAAAACAGTTCACTTTGTTGTATCTAAACTGGTATCTTGTTACCCTGCTTCCAAATGGAGTAACCCCTGAGTTTTTTGCTCCTTCCTTTCTTCCTTCTTAAACCCAGTCTTGTAGGCTGTGCAAATTGTAGGAATAGCAAAATTTCTGATGTAGTAAATCTTAGCAGTTTAAAATTTCTGTTTCATTACTATGAAAAATAACAATTTTATTGTTGGTTACCATCAAATTTACCTAAATTTGAATCGTTCTGATTTCAAATAATGAGAGACAAGTAGATGGGAACTTTTTTTTTTATATAATTTGCTGCCAGTTGTAAACTTGTATATGGACAGCTAAATTTTTTTAAATGCTGTTATTTCCAGATGTTATTTCAAATCTTAATGAAAGTGTTAGTTGGATGACTGAATTTTGTTGCTCCTGTCAGCGAAACATTACAGCTATTTGCCATCTAATATTTTATTCTTTAAGTTAGTCAAATGTTGCAATTTTCTCTTACTTAATACTTCTATTTCATTTTCTCCAGAGTTTAGACCCTTCAAGGAGCAAATCATGCACACCAGATACACATCGGCGTTCAGCCCCGAGTCTTTTTCGACCAAAAGAAATTGGTGCTCTTGATATTGCAGCTGAGCAGGTAATATGCCAAGCATTAATTCCTCTGGAAATAGTATAAATATTTTGGTATACACATGTAGAAAGATAGAACATGTCATTTTAACATTCCTGACCTTCTTCCTCCAATTTCTTCCTATATATTTGTAAATATCTGTGACAATCTTCTCTTAAATAATTTCACTCAGTTCAGTTGCACTGTCTTTGTATAAAGATGCTTAACTGATAACCTGACTTCATTAATTAACTCTTTTTAAGTCTATATTAATTTGAATAATAGATTTCTTATTTAATCACCCTGTGAAATTATGAATAAAATATTAATTATGAATAAAATATTAATTTGATGACATATGTCATAATTTGTTTTAAATTTATGCTCAGTGGGTATGTTGCCAATTGCTTTTTGTTTCTAATATGAGTTTAGTTGATGACTACAACTTGGAGACAAAACAGTTTTATGTCAAGTATTTTTTTTCTTCATATAGCTAAGAATTTGGCCAAATCTTAGCAAAGAACAACAGGAAGAAATGGTGAACAATGAAGAGTCCACTGTCTATAGCCAGGCCATTCATTATGCCAATCGAATGGTCTATATGATGATTCCCCTTGATGTCAATCGAAGAGACAAAAACACTGTTGGCTTTGATGAGAAATGTGCTAGCAACAGCAATATAACTGCAAGGTATGAGGTGTGCGTGTGTGTGTGTGTGTGTGTGTGTGTGAATATAATATTGGGTAATCCCATGATTAATGCGTTTTTTTTTTTACTTCTTTTATTTTTCAAAATTAAGATAAACAAAGTTCTTTCGTAATCTAAAATATACTCTCCTTCCTTTTCTACAATGATTTTGAAGACTGCGGAATAAATGATAACCAGCTGGAACAATGTCCAGTGAATACGGTGGGTGGGGCATTGTTTCCCGTTGAAACTGCTCCAGCCTTTGGAATGTCATCCTCACTGTATGTGGCCAAGCATTAGACCCGTAAAGTTTCTGAGGAACTCATTGACCTAATTTGCTGACTTTTCTGATGGTGCACAGATGTCGATGAATGGTTGAACGACCAAATCCAAGCTTCTCTACGGTTACAATGGGATTTTGTTCCACCTGGGTTTGCAGGACACTCTCATCGAGCTCTGCAGGTCTTCCAGGATGAGGCTTGTCTTCTAGGCTGTAGTTCCCAACTCGGAATTTCTGGAACCACCATTGTCTGACCCCCAACTAATGCATTAATATTCCTTGCACTTTCCATTGCGTTGTTGCTGTTATTGAACTCATAAACCAAAATATACTGAATATGCACCTTTGTCACTTCCATTATAGCTTTGAAAAAATAGCTGTTAAAATTAAACTGCACTCATCATAACTTGCATTAAGGATAAGTACAACATAAAATTAGTACCTGCTTTTATAGCAAGTTGATTCAGGTACTTTATCTTGTCCCCCTCTGACTTTCAGTTCATGCAATTGAAAAAAGACCATATTATTTATGGGATGACCCAATGTATGTATATATATATATATATATAT
>NC_068985.1:63683963-63685456 GCF_001194135.2 Octopus bimaculoides | reverse complement strand
AATAACAATACAAAGCTGGCTCTTTACAAATCATTTGTCTTAACATCCCTATTGTATTCCTGTGAAACTTGGACTTGTTATGAAAGGCATTTTAAACTGTTAGAACAATTCCATCAAAAATGCCTTCGTCATATTTTAAAAATTAAATGGAATTCTTTTACTCCAAACACAGATATCCTTGCATCTGCAGGCATCCCCTCAATTAAAACTATGATTTTAAGGAACCAATTGAGATGGTGTGGCCATATTGTTCGAATGGCAGATGAACGCAAGCCGAAACAGCTGTTTTATGGTGAGCTTGCAGAGGGGAAACACTATTGGCATAAACCTAAAAAAAAGTTTAAGGACAGCATAAGGACTACTATGAAATCACTTGGAATGGTTCTAGAAGATATAGAAGCCCTTGCTTCAGATCGAGTTGGATGGTGAACAAAAGTGTGGAATGGAATGAAAGCGTTTGAAGAGGCCAGAATAACACAAGCAAGACTCAAAAGATATTTAAGGAAGAATGTAAAGATTGAGAAGGTGAATGACAAGGACCTTTTTGTGTGCACAGTCTGTGACAGATCATGCTTGTCTTTGGCTGGTCTCAAATCTCACCTGCGAATGCATGGAAAACAAACTTCAACCAACTATTCTGACTATATGTCTATGCACACATTTGAATGTGGTGTATGCCAGAAGGTTTGCAAATCCAATGGCGGTCTTAAAAGACATGTTAAGATCCACAATGAGCAGAACTTACTTGCAGGTACTGGTAGTTCAAATCAGAGGGGCAATCTGTGTGGGTGTTTTTTCAGAACATTGTCTGGTTTAAAAAGCCACATCAAACGCCATGAAGGAGCTAAGATGTAGGTACAGGAGGTGGTCAAACTCTGTGTAAGGAGTAGACAACCACCATATATGTATTAACACATTAAAATCAAATCAAATAAAATAAAATATACGCTGCATTCAAAATAAAATAAAATTACAATAGCATATACGCATACTTGTCTTTCTTTTTCTCTTTCTTTTTTCCTTTCCTTCCTCATGACAACCACACTTTCTATATTGATGACGTTATTATAGATACGTTACTCTTTATCCCTCTACTCCATAGCTTAAGATACAATCTTTGTTACCAGCGCATAAGTTTTTTCGTGTGCAAACTTAAATGCGTGTGTATGTATATGTGTATAAATTTGTATTCATGTATATATTTGTGCCTTGCATCTGTGTATTTTGATGTATATATATATATATATATATATATGTATATATATATGTTGTGGATACCCTAGTATGCATATATGCTATTGTAATTTTATTTTATTTTGAATGCAGCGTATATTTTATTTTATTTGATTTGATTTTAATGTGTTAATTCGAATATAATTAATTATTTACAATATGTATTTTGAGCCCATTTTTCTATTTAAGGTTTTCTTCGATATTTTTTAAAAATAGGACGAATCTATATTAAATTCATTTGCTTTGTTCATTACGCATCC
>NC_068985.1:63678214-63683638 GCF_001194135.2 Octopus bimaculoides | reverse complement strand
TACCACAAATATGGAAATTTATTATCTAATTCCTGCTGAAATTATTTGTTGGTAACTGGTTGGAAGTTTTATAGTCTCTTGCTTTTATGACATTACGTTTACTCAGAATTGGAAAGAGGAGGCAACAGTAATTTGTTTGTGATTGATAGTATAGTTATTTAGGAGGTAATAATGTCACTCTTCAAATGTATCAGGGAGAGCTAAATGTGTATAATTATAGAATCAAATATCTCAAATCCATAGCTTACTACTTGCAGGCACATTCAGTTAAATTTTAATTTGGAAGATGTCAGCCAAGCTTCTTGTGTGACTTGAGATATATGTTAATATTTCAGCCTTGCCGAAAGTGATAGTCTTGATGCTGAAAGTGGATTTGATGAGAGTGAAGCCTCTGATGTTGGTGCCAATGCCATTCGTTTTGTAACTCGATTTGTTGACAAAGTGTGCAGTGAAAGCAGTGTAACTCAAGAACACCTTAAATCACTTCATCAAATGATTCCAGGTGAATATTTTACAACACTTTTCTCTTCACTTCACATATTTAATGAATTTCTTCTGTTGCCGAAACACACTCCTAAATGTTCATTTCCTTTCAGGTGTGGTTGCCATGCACATTGAAACACTGGAGTCAATTCATAGAGAAAGCAAGCGCCTTCCCCCTATTCAGAAGGTTAGTCACCAAATTTTTCTATTAATTTACTATTCCATCTACAATTGTCTCTTTGGCCATTATTACAAAACTTTCTGATGTTTGGGACTTTCCAACTGTTCATCTCATGCTCCTAGTCATTATGTTAGATAGAATTCTATAACTCCCTACACCATTTGCCGTTAGGAAGGGCATCCAGCTGTAGAAACTCTGCCAAATCAGACTGGAGCCTGGTGTTGCCATCCGGTTTCACCAGTCCTCAGTCAAATCGTCCAACCCATGCTAGCATGGAAAGCGGACATTAAACGATGATGATGATGATGATTTGTATTCTGATATTAATGAAGCTTTCTTTGTTGCCTCCTAAGAGTAAATAAAGTACCATGATGTAAACTCCAATAGAGTTTAAAAGATACTGCAAAACATTGTGGTTGTTGCTCCATTGATGATTCTATGATCCCTTATTGCAGTAGTGGCTGTGGTAGTGTATGGTATTGATAACAGTGATTAAAAATAAATATCTTGCAGATATCTGCAGATTTCAATTAATTTTCTAGTGGATAAGAAACAAGATGTAACATTAAAAACTAATAAAGTGAAGTGACATTCTTTGAATTGAGATTGAAAATTAATTATAGATGGAGATGTACTATGAATTTAGAATTTTGCTGGCAGTATGTAATCATAACAAGCATTTCTTACTTAGCCTACAATTATAGGATTGTGTGATGGTCTGTCATATGGGAAGGACCACCAACTGATTGTGTGGTGGTCTGTTTATGAGAGTACCAACTATTATACATTTAGTTTGCTAAGAATTTGTAAATGCTATGAAGAATTGCTAGCAGAATGATGGTATGAAGATTTTATTA
Source organism: Octopus bimaculoides (assembly GCF_001194135.2). Taxonomy (NCBI): domain Eukaryota; kingdom Metazoa; phylum Mollusca; class Cephalopoda; order Octopoda; family Octopodidae; genus Octopus; species Octopus bimaculoides. The sequence continues at coordinate 63,682,117 of NC_068985.1, read as the reverse complement.
GTGTTTTGGTGTACTGGAATTCTTACCTTGAAGTTTTTAGGGACCTTTTCTGTTTGGCTGCAACTTTTCAGTTTTTTCAATTTTTGTTCTAGGTGATTTCATATTTGGTATGTTGATGTAGTTTTGTGAAGTAATCATTGACATGAAATTCATTTTTGCCATAAATCAATAAATAAAGAGTTAATAGCTTTTAAAGTTTTCAAATTTTAGGTAATTTTAGCCAGTCAAAAGCTACAGACATATAGGTACCTGTTTCCATAGTAACAAACCAAGCTGCTTATCACATATTCTTTTTGTTGCTTATTAAATGCTTAAAACACATGCAGTATGAGATGTGCTAAAAAATAACAGCTAAATAGGCCTTGAATCATGCATGAAAAATTTTTTTTGCATAATTGTATGAATTCCCATGTGTAGAGTACAAATTCTCAAACATTTTCTGAAAATTCCCCAAAATAAAAAAAAACTTACGAGGGGTTATATGGCATGCATAAAGTAGAATTCCACCAATATTTCATTTGCTTACAGTTGACAACATGTGCTGTCATGCACAAAATGACAACTTCCAAATTTTGTTTTCTGACTGGGTGAAAATTATCAAGCTTTAAACTTCTGTAACATTTTTAGAAAATTTTTCTGGAAAAAGTGAATTATCTCCTGAGATTCAGCATGGAAAATTACATCAACACACCAAATTTTAAAGTTTTCACTAAACTTTAAAATTTCCACTGGTGTAGCCAAACAGAAAAGATCTGTTTTTAGATTACAAAAGATATTAATGAACAAAACATCAATCTGTCTTTGAACATGAAAAATATTTTGAATTTTTTAGAATAAGATAATTATTAATTAGAAGCAGCATCCTCTGTGATCCTCACTGGTATCTATCTGATTCTCTCTGGTACAGAACCCACTTACTTTCCACTCACCATGTCAGCATCCTCATCGTTAGCTCCTTTAGTTCACCTGTGGTGCTACATTCTCTCTACTTTTACTCTCCTTTCCTGTATTACCTGTCACCACCCTGCATACTTTTGTCTACAAGTATACACTTATTCCTTTTCTTCTGGGCTTCTGTCATCCCTCTGTCCCTTGGGTCACATAGATCATTGTCAACTCTCTGCCATCTCATTCACACTCCATTCAATATGCATACCTATCTTTGTATACTGACTTCTCTTATCACTCACCCTATATAACATCACTGTCATTCATGCCCCGATCAATCATGTTTCACACTTTGTAAAAAGGTAGATGTGTGTGCAGAAATGTGGGGTTGTAAGGTCTCTTTAATCATGACATGAACTTAGTTATGTCTCTAGAGCTGATGTTGTAAAAATCACAGCCAGTACACCCTGTTAAGGTGGGTGAGATCCCTTTAGTTTTGTTCAGGACATGACACCTTTCTTATGTGTTGGTGGCATGAAAAAGTACTTACAATATTTTGTAGGTCAATTATAGGTTAGAGAGAACATCCAGCTGTGGAAACTAAGTAAAAAATGAAACAAGCCATGAGATCTGCCTGACATGTCTAGGTGAGCAGATCTAGTTAACCCATGCCATAATGGACAGTAGATGTAAAACAATGACAATGACAATTTATCAAACAAAATTTGATTGGTTTATAATATAAATGTGGATATTTGTTTTATATTGGATTAATTTATGTCAATATATTAAGACATTTTGAAGACTAAGTTGTAGAATATTCAAAGGTATTGTACCTTACTACTATCAGTTTGTTACTTTGTAATAGAATCTTTGGGTAATATTCAGATTTTATTACAATTTTGTAGTCTTTATAAAAGTGATATGAGAATTACAGTAATCTGAATGTGTTAAAACTTTAATTCTCTGTTATTTTTTTTATTGTAGCCTAAAATCCTGGAACCAACAATTCTCCCTGGAGAAGAAATTGTTATGGAAGGTTTACGTGTATATCTGTTACCTGATGGGCGTGAGGAAGGTGTTGGTGGTTCATTAGGAGGTCCCTGTTTATTACCTGCTGAAGGAGCTATATTTCTGACCACGTACAGGATCATTTTTAAAGGAATCCCTTGTGATCCTCTAGGTAAGTTAGTTTCAATAAAATTAATGTGACTTCAAAACAAATCCAACATCTAACATCTCAATTAGTATAAACAGTATTTTAAGCTTGTCTTGTGGAAAATCTTTGTTGTCCACATGATAGAAATAATTTTTTTAAAATTTCAAGTGTTACATGTAAAGTTTGCATTTTTTTCCATCTGTTGTTAATTGCTATCAGTGAAGTGCAAGATGTGGTCCTCTTACCTGTTGAATCCTGTTGAACTATCTAACCCATACTAGCATAGAGAACAGACATTAAATGATGAGGATGGTGATACATTTTTGTTAGATTTTGCTGGTGTTGAGGACATTTTGATTTAGGTTTCTGTGAGATGGACCCATTGCTAATTTTGCTGGTTTTGTTCAGTTAACGAGTAGAGAAATTGTGAAGACCCTTAGAAAATTTAGATTAAAATTTTAAATAAAGCCATTATTTGAAAGTTATTATCAACAGAGATGTCAGGAGATTGTTATTAATTATTAAGGCAACAAGCTGGCTGAATTATTAGTGTGTCACACAAAATGCTTAACAGAATTTTTTCCAGCATTTTGCATTCTGAGTTCAAATCCTACTGAGGCCAACTTTGCCTTTCATTCTTTACAGCCAATAAAATTAGTGCCAATAAAGTACTGGAGTTGATATAATCAACTAATCCCTCTCCATAAAATTGCTGGTCTTGTGCCAAAATTTGAAACCATTATTTTGCTGGGTATGATTATTATTATTATTATTGAGTGATATATTTATTGCATAAGTAGATGTAAAGGTTTTGTCTTCTTAAAGGGATTTTGATGCTATTTATGCTAAGTGTGCAAATGTGGCAAGCTAATGGAGAAGACTCTATGTAAGCACTTTAACCAGCTAGAAATAATAGATAAGTCATCCTAAAATTACACTCTGTTATTTTAAAAAGAAAGAAAGCAGATATATTTTGTCTAAAAAAAAATCCTACAGGATACTCATAGCTGGAATGTCTTTGATGGCAGGTTTGATTGATCAAAATTCACTTAGGACTGACCAAATTTTTACCATTCACTTCTTTGTTCTGTTTATAAAGTCAACCACAAATATCAATCAAGACAATAAGGTTATTCTGTATGTTGATGGCACAACTCACTACTTCCTTCTCATATTTGATATTGAAGATGTCTATAATTCATTCCCTTTCAAGATTAGGAGTTTCAATCAAAAATGCACCTTAATTGAAGTAAAAAAAAAATTTAGATTTCTATCATGGTGCCATATCTCTGCTAGGTATGTGTAGTATCAAAATTTTTTTCTGTTATTTCTCCCTCATCAAAATACCTCTCAAAACATCCAACTATCAATTTTCTTCAACATCATGTTTTTCAACAGCCTGTGAGCAGATAGTTGTACGATGTTTCCCTGTTTCTACACTCACCCGGGAGAAACGTATCAGTGTTCAATATTTACAACATCTTGATCAGTGGTTGCATGAAGGTTTGCAGTTACGTTCCAACATCTTTCAGGTAGGTGCATTATTTCTGAACTGTTTCTGAGTGGAACAAAGCTGGATTTTGGTATAGGTGATAGAACAAAGCTAGATGGTAGAAGGAAGGTAGATTTGGGTATATATGGAAGAATAAAGGTAGATTTTTAAACCGTTTTAGTCTGGAGAAAGGGGTTGTGACCTAGCCTTTATAATTCCTCCAAGATGGCGTAAGTACAAGAAGGTGGCTGTTGTTGTATAACTGAAAATTGATGTGCGTGTACAAACCATGCTAGCATGGAAAGCGGACGTTAAACGATGATGATGATATATATATATATATATATATATATATATATATATA
>NC_068985.1:63674942-63677054 GCF_001194135.2 Octopus bimaculoides | reverse complement strand
ATATATATATATATATATATATATATATATACACACATATATACATATATATATATAAGTATATATGTATGCATATATTGTATATGTAATTATATTAAGTAACAAGAAGATGGATTTGGTATTAAACTTTATTCTGTACAATGTTTGTTTCAACCCGTCCTGATATTGTCCTTTATGTGTTGGTCTCTGTTCAGCATATTGTGTTGCATCCGTTTTGTAGTCTAGGGCTTATCAGGTACATCCATAGATAAAATTGTATCTCACTAAAGATCTTGAGTGTTAGCTGCTATGTTGGTTTTCGCCCATCTAGTTAGGGAATGAATAAAATGCAAACAAGACTACACAAATGCAAAAATTCAAATATGAATGTGGAAAACTTGCATTCCTGTTTAGATAACCTGACCTCATCAGCTTTCACTTTCATAACTGCATAGAGAAAAACGAAAGTAGAAGAGAAGAAAGAAAAAAAAGAGAACAGGGCAATGAATACTTAGTCAAACAGTTTTGTGTACACACATAGAGACACACAGAGATGCACACGCACATATATATCCTACACATGTTCATAGATACACTCTCTCACATGCATATGCCCATTCACACACTTGTCTATATGTGTATATGTGTGTGTGTGTATATATATATATATATATATATATATAGATATAAATATAGATATACATTGAAACTTTACTATAGCGTTATATATTATTGACTGTTATTTCCAGTAAATATTGGTGCATTGTTGTGCCACTATTTTATTTATACTTTAACCTGATGGTGCGTTTTTCACTGTTCTCAGTCTGTTAATGGCCAGACATTTCAGACGAGTAAATACCGGCATTGATGTAGCAACATTTGATATTTTGTCTAACTGATGAGAATTAATCAGATTTACATTAACATAATTTGGGAAGTTCAAAACCCAGGTCCTAGATTATCCACATCTGGGTTGTACATTTATTTAATATTCTTCCTACAGGTAAGATGAAATCTTTTATGTTCGCCACCTGCTAACATTTTTGCTAGTATATATATATATACAGTGAAGCTTTACTATAGCATCATATATTATCGACTGCTATTTCCAGTAAATTTTGGTGCATTGTTCATATTTGAATTTTTGCATTCCTGCAGCCTTGTTTATTTTATTCATTCCCTAACTAGACAGGCATATAACAACATGGCAGCCGACACTCAAGATCTTTAGTGAGACACAACTTTATCTATGGATGTACTTGATGAAACTCAGACTGCAAAATGGATGCAACATATGTTGAACAGAGTTCAACATAAAGGACAAGCTAGTTCCTTTATTATTAGTCAATTGGTTAAATATCCAATTAACTAATCGATTGTTTTATTTGATTAAACAGTAAGTCATTTGTTCTGTTTTTGTTTGTCAAAGCTCTTTTGTTGTTATTTGTAACCTTTTCAATGGCTTAGTCTGTTAAGGAGGTCATGTTTGTCTGCTTCAGACCTTGTTGTGTCCTTGTGTGTGTGTGTGTGTGTGTGTGTGTGTGTGAGTGTGTGTTTGTGTGTATGCATTCTTTTGCATATCTATGTGTCTAATGTAGTCTACAGCATAATGTGCATGGAAGGAGTTTGTAAGGACAGAACTTGGCATACACTGGGTAGAATCCTAGTAGTATAGCAAAGAGGCTAAACAAGCATTAGAGAGTGAATAACAACAAGCAACAGTCATCCATACTCTATCAACATCTCAAAGACCAACATAGACCCAGTACTTAGACAAATACAGAATGTATGTATATGTGTGTGTGTGTAGATAAAAAAATGTATGTATATATGTGTGTGAGTGTATGTGTATATATTTACTCTTTTACTCTTGTTTCAGTCATTTGACTGTGGCCATGCTGAAGCATGTCCTTGAGGGGCTTTAGTCAAACAAATCAACTCCAGAACTCATTTTTGAAGCCTAGTACTTACTCTATTGTCCTCTTTTTGCCAAACCGTTAAGTTACAGGCACATAAACACACCAATACTGGTTGTTAAGCTGTGATGGTGGTGGTGAGGGGACAAACACAGACACAAAGACATACACACACATACATATGTGTGTGTATATATATATATATATATATATATAT
>NC_068985.1:63672279-63674127 GCF_001194135.2 Octopus bimaculoides | reverse complement strand
GCAATAAGGAAATAAGAAGTTTGCTTCCCAATCACTTGGTTCTGGATTCAGTCCCACTGTGTGGCACATTAGGCAAGTGACTTTTTCTGTAGCCTTGGGCTGACCAATGCCTGGTGAATGGATTTGGCGTATGGAAACTGAAAGAAGCCCATTATATATATATATATATATATATATATCATCATCATCGTCATCATCCTCATTTAACGTCTGCTTTCCATGCTGACATGGGAGCCAGGTAGGTGGCACTGGCATCAACCATGCTTAAATGGTACTTTTTACATGCCACCGGCATGTGTGCCAGGCAGCACTAGCATCAGCCATGACTACAATTTCACTTCACTCAACAGGTCTTCTCAAGCACAGCATATTGCCCAACAATTGAAGGGGTACTTTTAAACGGGCAAGTTATGCAACACTGGCATTGGCCATGGCTACAATCTCACTAGTCTTGCCAGGTATTTTCAAGCACAGCATATCTCCAAAGGTCTTGGTTGCTTGTCAGTGCCTCTGTGATGCCCAGTGGTTGACCGTCGTACTTCCCCGCCTCATCTCATGTCTTCTTGGGTCTACCTCTTCCACAGGTTCCCTCCACTGTCAGGGTGTGACACTTCTTCACACAGCTGTCCTCATCCATATGCAACACATGACTATACCAGCATAATTGTCTCTTGCACACCACATCTGATGCTTCTTATGTCCAACTTTTCTCTCAGGGTGTTTACATTTTGTCGTGTATATACTCTGACATTACACATCTAGTGGAGCATACTAGCTTCATTTCTTTCAAGCCTGCACATGTCCTCAGCAGTCACAGCCCATGTTTCACTGTGGTGTAGCATGGCTGTTCGCACACAGGCCTCATAAAGTCTACCTTTTACTCTGAGTGAGAGATCTTTTGTTACCAGTAAAGGTAGGAGCTCTTTGAACTTTGCCCAGGCTATTCTTATTCTAGCAGCTCTGCTTTCAGGGCATCTACTCCCGCTACTGTCTTGGTTACTTAGGTAATGGAAGCTATCAACTACTAGTTTTTCCCCCTAACAAGACAGGGAAAACCCCTGGCCCATCAGGAATCACTGCTGAGATGCTCAAAATATCTGGCAGTGTCGGCTATAGCCTAATCACCCGTATTGTTAACCAAGTGATACACGAAGGAGTCATACCCAATGACTGGTGTAGCAGTACCATAGTCAACTGCTACAAAGGTAAAGGTGATGCTTTAGATACAAATAATTACAGAGGTATCAAGTTATTAGATCAGGTAATGAAAGTCATGGAGAGGTTCATAACCCAATTAATTAGGGAGAGAGTCAGTTTAGATGAGACGCAGTTTGGGCTTGTACCAGGGAAAAGCACCACTGATGCTATATTTCTGGTAAGACAGCTTCAGGAGAAATACCTAGCCAAGGATAAACCTCTGTACCTGGCTTTCGTTGACATGGAGAAAGCCTTCGACAGGGTCCCCTGATCCCTTATCTGGTGGTCAATGAAAAAACTAGAGATAGAAGAATGGTTAGTAAGAGCTGTGCGAGCTATGTACAGAGATGCTGTCAGTAAGGTGAGGGTTGGCAACAAGTACAGTGAAGAATTCCGGGTAGAGGTAGGGGTCCACCAAGGTTCAGTCCTCAGCCCCCTCCTATTTATCATAGTCCTCCAGGCAATAACACAGGAATTCAAGACAGGATGCCCCTGGGAGCTCCTCTATGCTAATGACCTTGCACTAATTGCTGAGTCACTATCAGAACTGGAGGAGAAGTTTCAGGTGTGGAAGCAAGGACTAGAATCGAAGGGCCTTAGAGTCAACCTAGCTAAAACCAAAGTCCTAATAAGTAGGAAGGTAGACAAAAC
>NC_068985.1:63668041-63670906 GCF_001194135.2 Octopus bimaculoides | reverse complement strand
TAGCATGGAAAGCGGACGTTAAACGATGATGATGATGATATATATATATATATAATAATATGCACACACACACACACACACACACACACACACACGTGTGTATGTGTTTTTGCGTTTGTACCCAGTCTCTACTTGACAACTGTTGTTGGTGTGTTTATGTCCCCTTAACTTAGTGGTTCAACAAAAGAGACCAATACTTTAAGTCCCAGGCATAAAAAAGAATAAGTACTAGTGTTGATTCATTCCACTAAAACAGCTTCAAAGTAGTGCCCCAGCATGGCCGTTGTCTCATGTCTCAAACAAGGATAAAAGATATATATATATATATATATATATATATATATATGCATGGCACCTTGGGCAAGTGTCTTCTATAGCCTCTAGGCAACCAAGGCCTTTTGAGTGGATTTGGTAGACAGAAATGGAAAGAAGCTCATCGTATATATATATATATATATATATATTTGATAGCTTCCATTACCTAAGTAACCAAGACAGTAGCGGGAGTGGATCCTCTCTGAAAGGAGAGCTGCTAGAATAAGAATACCCTGGGCAAAGTTCAGAGAGCTCCTACCTATAAATTCGGAAATGCTGTTTCTCTTATGTGATGTTCGATGTCGCCTAATCGAGCATGCATGGTTTTTTGTCAGCATTTTCAAATTTATAACCTAAAATATCATGCTGAAGAAGGAAATGAATTTTATACCATTGTAATCCCGAAACGCATACATGATTAACTAAAGCTGGTTGGTTTCATTATTTTTTCTTCTCTTTTGCCTATGGTAGTTGCAAGTATTGCTATCTCTGGAGATATATTGTAGTAGAAGAATTAGTATTTTAACTGCTATTTATAAATTTCGCTATGTGGTGAAGCAACTTTTGCTGATCCCTTAATTATGTGTGTATATATATATATATATATATATATATATATATATATGTATGTATGTATGTATTTGTGCATTTGTGTTTGTCCCTGCCACCATCACTTGACAACCAATGTTAGTGTGTTTACGTCCCTGTAACTTAATGGTTTAGTAAAAGAGACCAATAGAATAAGTACTATGCTTGCAAAGTATAAGTCCTGGGGTTGATATGTTCAACTAAAGGCAGTGCTTCAGCATGGCACAATCAAATAACTGAAACAAGTAAACAAATAAAAGAATATATATATACGTATGAAGTACCGTTTAATGCCACCTAAACATAGGTGTTATGCAGGAACCGACAATATTACTATGAGCAGAGAAAGAGCTCCTTATTTTGGCCCTGAGACCAGCAGACTGTATGATTTCAACCTTTTCATTGTCATCCTCGTCTGTTAGACATAGCAGTAGTTCACTTCAACTTGCAATATATACAAAAATAAGTGACATACTGTCACTGATCTTGCAACATGCAAACTAGCTAGTCAAGAAAATCTCTATAAGGAATGAAAGCATTATTCATACTGACAAGTAGTGTTTAATGCTACCTAAACATGGGTGTTCCCTAGGAACTGATGATACTGCTATTTTAACCCCAGGAGAACACCTCCTCTAGTTGGTTAAGCAATGCACTCTGCACTCGATATATATTGCAAGTGGGGAGAGAACTCACTGCTATTTTAGCTCCAAGACTACCAGACCATATGGTTTTGACCTTTTTATGTTCATCCTCGGTGATGGATACTTGTCGGCTAGACATAGCAGTAAGTAGTTCACTCCAGCTTACAATATATAGAAAAATAAGTGACATACAGTCACTGATCTTGCAACAAGCAAACTAGCTTGTCAAGAAAATCTCTGTAAGAGATATGTATTTATGTATATATTATATATATATATATATATATAGATATATAGATATATAGATATATATGTGTGTGTATGTGTATGTGCACATATGCATATTATACCAAATGATTGAAAGAATGAATATACACTTAAAAATATACGATCCTATTAATTCACATGTGAAACTCTGCAGTCAGGCGCACACATATATGCAGATATAAACTTCTAAGAGCACTCATTAGATATGCATAATGCAGGTTTGGTTATATGTGTGTGTGCACTATTTATTTATAAAATTCAAACTCATACTTAATATTTATAAAATTCAGATTTAATATAAGGGAGATAATTCATGAGTTGTTCCCTCTTGAGATTTATAATTCAGGAGTTGTTCCCCCTTGAGATGCAATACCTTATTTGATTTCGCATGATTTTATTGTGCTTTATCCAAGATGGAGATGAATACCAATATCCCATGTAGCTGACTTGAATAATTGTTGAGAGATATCTCTCTCAATATGAAATCAATGGTTGCCTAGTTATCCCAGAAATAAAGAATATTTATCCACCAATACAGTGTTGAGCACTCATTCTTGCTGTTTGATATTAACATAGGGCCTTAGGCTCAATTCAGACGGCTATGTGAAGCTGCTGGAGACTGGAAATCTTTGATTGAAGAAGGTTGTTGCTGGAAAGCCACATGTGTGGCAGCAGGATTTAGCTCCTTGGCATACCTGCAGTAAGAGTCCCATGGATTACTATATGTGGGGCATAGTTGAGAAAGACACTAACTGCTCTGCCTGCAACACCAAGGCCAAGCTGGTGATCAAGATTGAGGAGGTATTCAAAGATCTTCCAAGGGACACAGTGAGGAACACATGCACCAGGTTCTAGAGCCATTTCGAGGCCATGGTAGAAGCTGAGGGCAGCTACTTTGAGTAAATTGTTATCTCTCAGTAATAATGTAGTTGATATTTTTTAATTTTTTAAAATATTATTTTTGGAAGGCATATTGTTTTCTTTTCCTCTTGTGCAAACTGTCCAATTTAGCCTGGATACCCTGTATATATATATATATATATATATATAT
>NC_068985.1:63662947-63667538 GCF_001194135.2 Octopus bimaculoides | reverse complement strand
ATATATATGTGTGTGTGTGTGTGTGTATATCTATGTATATATGTGTATGTGTGTGTGTGTGTGTGTGTGTGTGTGTGTGTGTGTGTGTGTGTGTGTATCTATATATATATATGTATATATGTGTGTGTATTACGTATGTATGTATGGATGAGACTGGACAAGCAAGAGAAAGTGGCAGATAGGTGTTGTTACATGGGTTGGGGTGGGGGTTGAACTAATCATAAAATAGTGTAAAAAAAAAGAGAAAGCAAACTCATTTGAAGTTAATGTTTGTTTGTTTTATAGTTAATGAAGATTGTCTTTGATGAGGAAGTTAGCTCTGATGATGTGGAGACTCTCCGTAAACTGTTGCATAAGATGCGCAATCCTGCAAGAGTGTTTGACACTTTCACTTTTAACCAACATCCTTACTCAAGTACTTTACAGCCAACACCACTGCACAAATCAAAAGAAAAAAGTTCCACTCTGAAGTAAGTATTTACATAGTAACTCTTCAGTGAAAGAAATATAACAATTCGTTAATGTGTTAATGTATTTGGTTGGTATATTGATGGATGTAGTTGGTGTATTACTGTATTTGGCTGGTATATCAGTTCAATAATTTGTGATGTTAATTTATTGGTCTATAACTATATCACTTCTCCAGGGCAGAAGTTATGGAAAACAGCAGTGTTGATTTCAGACAGCTTGCCAAGAAAACATTGATGAAGACAGTGCGTCGGGCAGGCTTGAAACCTAAACAATCATCACGGAAACAGAAGTACATGTTACCAACACCACCAACTTCACGACGGACTCTTTCTCCTCGGTCGTCAGATAGTGAATCAGAAAGACCCAGTAGTGAAATTTATGATGAACTCTCTAGTAAGTGTATTTTGTAATTCATCATAGAATGTTATTATAGAGAGAAACTCTGTGGAAACTATTTACTCCTGATGTTAGGTGGATCATTGTGTGTGGGTGTGAAAAGAAATGGCTTACTGTCAAGTAAAATATTGTGAGATTGGATGATGTTGGTTCTTCTATGTTGTTGGAACAAAGTAACAGTGGGAACTTGGAATAATGAAACATAACTTATTGAAGCTCTCAAACTCTCACACTCTGACTATTCATCTTTCCTCTTTATCTTGTGAACTGTAACATTGTAACTAAAAGACTGTCATGATGTGACTCTGAAACTGTCATGGTATGGTCAGCAAGCTCTCGTGTTGTAGCTGTTTATCTGTCACAGTGTTGCTGTTATATTTTTACAGAAAGGTTTCTAAATGATAACTATGTCTAAGATAAAGACTATATGCCATACTGTTACTATTGTTTTGTAACCTCATACTGTGGCTATGAAAGTGTAATATGAGTTTCTTGTATAACAAACATATTGTAAGAACTTGTGATTCAGTCTATATGTTATGTAAGTATATGTCCCAACACATAGATAAAGTCTGTATGTCACTATAAGCTATGATAAAGACTATATATCAGTGTAAACACATTGGACTATCTGTGACAGAGTAGATGGAGACTATTAGTTTTGTAACTGTACATCTACCACTTCACTTTTCAATATCTACAGGTTAACTAGAGAATATTTCAATTTTACTGAAGTATTGAGATTTATTTAAAATATTTTTTTTTTCATGATGATTCTGAGAAATAAAAATAGAGAAATAAACAGATTTAAAATGGTGTGTGAACTGGCAGAGCATTATACAAGATGTCTTTATTTCTCTTTACATTCTGTGTTCAAATCATCCAGCTCAAATCCAATTTGCCTTTCATCCTTCTGAAGTTGATAAAATAAATACTGAGAAGTGGGGGCGGTTTCAATGAAATTGAACATATTCCACATGTTGTGCTCTAACTTGGCCTTTGAAACGAATAAAAGAATAATTCTATAGAAAATGCTGAGCTGTATCCTGCTTTTCCAGAACAGACTGTTTGGTTGTTGAGATTTCAGTTAATGTGTTATTGTTTATTAGAAATCAGATAAACAAATAAAATCTAATTGAAATCATTTAATGTTTAGTTTAATAAAACATCTTTATCATTTTGTTTCTTGAGATAAAAGTTATGGTTAAAACATAAAAACAAACTAAACAATATTAGATATCATAAACACTAATTGATTTGAAATAGGGAACAGAACAACAGGCTCAGTGGGTTGGTTTGAATCATATACCTTTAGCATAGCAGGTGACAGTGTTACCTCTTTACGTTATTTATATTATTTACATGGGATGGATATGTGTCCTCATCTTGTTTGTTGTTGCTACAATGTTTTCGCTGATTTACTCTCCAGCCTTCATCAGGTGTCCTGGTAGAATTTTGAACCCAATCCTGGGTATTCCCAAGGTATTTTTTTGTTGATATTATTATTATTTATTCAAGGCACTGCGTAATGGTTAAGAGCATGGGCTACTAACCCCAAGACTGTGAGTTTAATTCCTGGCAGTGCCTTGAATAAATGATAATAATAATATGAACATCAGTAAAAAAAGTACCTTAGGAATGAGAACCAAGGTTGGGTTCAAAATTCTACCAGGACACCTGATGAAGGCTGGAGAGTAAATCAGCCGAAAAGTTGTGTTAACAACAAACAAGATGAGGACACATATCCGTCCAATGTAAATAATGTACAGAATTCCTCATCTCTAAAACATAGAGCAGTGTTACCTCTTGTACTACAGAACAATTCTTAAATTCACTTCTATATAAATGTTTCTTTGCCTGTTGTTAGTTTGTGTCCACAGTGTTCCATCATTCCAGCTCATGACTCTCTTGCTGTTTCCTATTTCTACTGACAATAGAATCTCACCAAGTAACTTTGCTTGTTTTAAATATTTATAAAAAGAAGTTAATTATTAGTATCAGATCTCTAAAGATGAACTCTTTGATAAAATATCTTCTGCAATAATTTATGTAAAACAAGTTTATTTTTGTTTCTGCTTAATCTCTCCTTAATATAGTAGAGATGATGTTTGGTTGTGTCTGCATTGGTGTCTGTTATAGTGTGCTCTCCCTGAGCTACTCATGTTCAGTTTATTCTGCCCACTCTTGCAGGTACCAATTATAGTGACGGCTCACCATCTGGTATGTAAGAGTGTTGCACAGATCTCCCTGTTGGCTCTCTGTTACTTCAATTAGCTGTTGTCTAATAGTTTTGTCTTGTTTTTTTCTCTTTTTTTTTTAAGGCCATTTAATTCACCCCACATACACACGTACATCACACCAATGTCATTCACTCAACCATCTACACAAACCTTTTTGCATTCTGCTTCATGCATATTTCTTCCAATAACCAGTTCCTTATTTCAAATATTTCTTGAGTTTATTTCTATTTTCTTATTTCCAACCAATTAGAATCTTTTTGTAATTTGTAAAACATTGACTATTTTTTTGAAAGATTTTATTTCATTTCTCACCATCTGAAATTCTTTAATCATCTTCTTTCTCTTCCTTATATTCATGACAAGAGTTAATCAATCCATTGAATTTATTGCATACAGTATCTGCTTTTGTGAAGATCAAGTCTCCTCTCCTGCTAGTTGGTAATCTTTAGACCTATCATTAGTTGGTTTATAGCCCCAACACAATAATATTACATACATTCAACAGTCCCTTGCATTGTTACCACATACCATCCATTTCTTTCTAGCATGTTCTTTCTGGTTCTGCACATATATTTTTGTATCATTTCAGTACAAAGTTTATCATTCTCATTAAATGCACCATTTTACTTTTACTCCATCAGTGTCAATTATTTTCTCTTAATATTTTGATGTGATTTTATATTGACAGTGGATAATTAAAGATTCTGTTCATTGTTATTGCTGTTAGATAAAACTGTCTTTATGTATGTCTGTGAGTATAAGTGTCTGTGTGGGTTATCGAATAAATAATGATTACAAACTCTATTTCATCCAATCTGTTATTTAAATATTGTTATATTTAAAACACGCTGCAGGAACCAATACTCCTTAATTTGAATATGTGGTAGTAATATAAATCTTGTCCATTTAAACTCCCTATGATAAATTGTAATTAAATGTAGATTAATATCAAATTTCTCCAACACAATCTCCATTTAAAGTACTTGAGCATAGTTACAATTAAAACTAGTATTAACTTATTTTAGTGATTCTGCCTCACTTTAATTATATCACTTCTGAAATACCATTATAGTTTGAATGTAAGGAATAAAAGAGACTAGCAGAAATACCCGGTGTTGCCCGGGTTTAAGAGAATAATGAAATCTAAAAACGCCGTCTAGACTACGCATCATCTTTATATATAGAGATGTATATTCACACACACACTCAAACACACGTATATGTATGTATATCAATATAAATATATGAAAGTCAATGAAGTTTCGTAAAAGAAGGTGATCATGTACATACTTTCTTGCTGTTGTGATTATAACACCTCGTTGTAAACAATGTTCCTTGTTTTCCCTTGTGGAGCATATACAAATAGGTTTTTTTTGCTGCCCACTCTTGGGCAGCCAACATACAGTTGTCCATGTGAGAAGCAGGGCTCTTCCAAGAGAAGACCAGCTACAGACAGTGTTTGACCCTGAGATTTGTTTATGGAC
>NC_068985.1:63646621-63661521 GCF_001194135.2 Octopus bimaculoides | reverse complement strand
CTCTCTTTCTGTCTCTCTCTTTCTGTCTCTTTCTCTGAAAGTATCTGTCATTACAGTATCGAAATGTGATTGTTTCAGTTAGTGGAATAGTTTCATTTTTAAAGTGAAAGTATTTGACATGAGTGTTTTTGTTTCACTTTTGACACGTAATACTTAAATAGTGGAAGAGATATTATGTTGCCGTGTGCTCGAACTCTGCAAGAAGTTAAACATTTTTTTTGACTAAAACACAACTGGAACCCTAAGTAAGGCATGTGTAAAATTTGAATGAAATTGATTGCGTAGTTCTTGAGTTTTAGGGATTCACACAGACAGACAGACAGACACACATTCTCATTTTTATATATATAGATAAACAGATATTGAGTGTCTCTCTATTTTGCTATCATTTTTAAGATAATTTTTTAATTGGATTCTGTAGTCCTTTCTGTCAGCATCTCATATTTTGGAAGTCTGTTCTTTAGTAAAAAAAACAAAACCACATCCTAAAGGATAATATTCTGCATAATTTCTGTTTAAACACCTTGTTTCTTGTCTTAACCATTACTATTATTATTTTTTATTATATTTCTTGTCCTTATCATTAATCCCTTTCATCCTTAATATGGTTTCACAAACTGCATGAGAGAACTTAAGGTACTTTCTCTTGTTCTTTAAAGAAATCTATGGCCATTGTATGGATGTTGGACATTTTATGACAAAATTTTCAGAGACTATTTTAGCTCTTTCTGCTTATATTTCCATACAGTAACAACAGTTAGCTTATTCACTTTGTCAGTGTGTTGTCTGCCAATCAGGATTTTTAACAAAGCTATCGTAAAGCATAGTGCTGATAATGTATGCAGGGCTTCTTATTTGTTTGTTGTTGTTGTTTCTGCTGCTTCCCAAAACTGGAGTTAAAGTTTATGTTGTGCTTTTACCTTTAGTTACAAACATTACATTGTTGCTATTTGTTATTGTTGTTTAATCATTGTTTAAGACAAATCCTATAATTCTCTCATGTTGTACTTGGGGGAATTGAAGATCAATGTAGAATTATCCCATGAAAAATTAGGTTTAAGACCAGTTGAAGTGAAACCAGGTTCTTACCTTGCTTCAATTTTTCTGTGAAATATTCAGTGTATATCTTTACCAATGCATATAATATTTAATGAAGTCATTAGTTTTTTGTGCATAACTATAATGAGATTGAGACAAGTTTACATTTTAATCTGTTATTGTAACTCTCTCCAAATTAGACTTTCAGTTAACTTTAAAATGGTTTTAGAAAAATTAAATCATTGTAAATTAATATTATTATTTGTAAGGCAGTAAGCTGGCAGAATCATTAGCACACTGGGCAAAATGCTTAGCTGCATTTTGTCTGTCTTTATGTTCAGAATTCAAATTCCACCAGGGTTGACTTTGCCTTTCATCCTTACAGGATCAAATAAAGTAAGTACTAGTTAAGCACTGGGATTGATGTAATCGACTTACTTCCTCCCTTGAAATTGATGGCCTTGTGCTAAAATTTGAAGCTAATCTTATTAGTATTTGTTGATATAAGAATCAAATGTTTGAAACAAAACTTGTTATATTTCTTTTAATGAGCAATCTAATTAGCATTAGCATTAATTTTCAGTGATAACGCCAACTCTAGCCAAAGATTATTGGATAATCCTGGAGGAATAGAGACAAATTAAACATGTATACATGAGTATCTGTGTATGTATACATGCATATGTATATGTGTATTTATGCATTTGTTTGTCTAACTGTGCATGTGTGTGTATAGGTATATATGATGTACATATGTGTATGTATGCACATACATGTATGATGTATTTGCATATATGCATGTATGATGTTCATGAGTATGCACTTGTATGAGACACATGTCTGTGTATATGAATGTTGTACACGTTTAAAGAAGCCTTTACTATAAGCACTGATGTCAGAATGTCTGCAACTAATGAAAAATGTAAAATTTGAAGTTGGTTTGAGTTAAATAATTGTCAGTTTAAATGTGTTAGAAAGGCAGCTGTCCAGTATGAATATGAGAATGGTTAATCTACTTGGATTAATTAGTATGCAAATTATATTCTTATTTTATATTTCTCTAGAAATTAGTTGATATTATTATTATTATTTATGCTACTATTATTATCATTGCTGTTATTAAAATGGCAAGCTGACAGAATGGTTAAACAGTTGGACAAATTGCCTTGCAGTATTTAGTTATGAATCCACCAAGGCCAACTTTACCTTTTCTCTCACCAAAGTTTGATAAAATGAAGTACTGGTCAACTACTGTGTTTAATGGTATCAGCTAACCTCTTCATTTCAAAATTGCTAGCCTTTTGCCTAAATTAGAAACCATCATCATTATTGTTGTTGTTGTTGTTAATAACAATGATAATAATAATAATAATAATAATAATAATAATAATAATAATAATAACAACAACAATAATCCTTTCTGCTAAAGGTACAAAGCCCGAAATTTGCAGGGAGGGAGCCAGTCAATTACATTGATCCCCAGTGTTTCACTGGTACTTAATTTATTGATTCTAAAAGATGAAAGGCAAATTTGAACTCAGAATGTAGTGACAGATGAAATACTGCTAAGCATTTTGTCTGGTGTGCTAACAATTCTGCCAGCTCTAATAATAATGATGATGATGATGATGGTGGTGGGACAGAATGATGCCAGACAAAACTCTTAGCTACATTTCTTCTTATTACATTCTGAGTTCAAATTCCACTGAGGTTGACTTTGCCTTTCATCCTTTTGGAGATGATAAAATAAGTACCAGTTGAGTTGAGGACTGGGGTTAATGTATTTGACTTACCTCCTCTCTTGAAGTTTCTGGCCTTGTGCTAAACTCTGAAATTATTATTATTATTATTTTTATTATTATTATTATTATTATTATTATTTATAATAATAATAATAATAATAATAATAAGGTAGCAAGCTGGCAGAATTGTTTGCATGCCAGAGAAAATGCCTAACAGCATTTCTTCTAGCTTTACATTCTGAGTTCAAAATTCTGCTGAAGTTGATTTTGTCTTTTAATCTTTGCAGGATCTATAAAATAAGTACCAGTTGAACACTATGGTCAATGTGATTGACTCTCCCCTTCCCCCTGTTGAGTATCCCTTTCCCCTTCAATTTTAGGCCTTGTGCTTGTAGTAGAAAGAATTATTAAGGCTGTGCACTGGCAGAGTCATCAGTGCATCAGACAAAATGCTTAACAGCATTTCTTCCAGTTCTTTACATTCTGAGTTCAAATCCTGCCATGGTCAACTGCCTTTGTTATCCTTTTGGGATTGATAAAATAAATACCAGTCAAGCTTTAGATTTGATTTAATCAGTTAACACCCTCCCACTAAAATTGCTGGCTGTGTGCCAAAATTTAAAGCAATTTTTATTATAGAGACTAATGCAGTGTATGTGAAACAGACTTGTGTGTTTGGACAAATGTTTGTAATTTGTATTGTCTCTCTACCCTGTGAGTTCAAATTCTGTAAATGTTATGCCATCTTTGAGCCTCCCAAATTTGATGAAACATATCCCAGCTTCAACTGGTTAATTGTTTCTCTTCTCATTTATATCAAACTATTAGGTTCATCATATCCATTCTAATATTGGTCTTCAGAAATGAGAAAATGAGAATCTTTTATGTAATATTGTAGTTTTGTGTTCATAATTGTTATTGTTGCTGTTATTAATCATAGTCTTGCTCCTGACAGTTATAGATGAGGCTGAATACTCAATGCAATGGTCTGCTGATGCTAAGAGTTTAGAAAAACTTATGGAACGCCCTGGTTATCAAGATTATGTGAGGCTTGGTATTGGCAGTCTTCCAAACTCTGGTTCAAGAACACGAAATGACCAGTTCCGAATAACTGATGTCAATTCCAACTACTCTGTTTGTCGAAGGTAAGCTCATCTACCATCTCTATTTATAATCTATCATTTTGAATAAAGCTAACTAATTTGTTTATTGATAAAATTATAACTTTCAGAGACAAGAAAATTCATCATTACCATCTTTGTCTCCTTTCCAGCTATTCTCCTCCACCCTTACGTAATGCAGTGTAACCATATTTATCCTCTATAACATGACCTTTGTTCCTGTCCTCTGTCATAGTTTAGCCTCTCAGCAGTCACTTTTTTCACTGCTGTACTCCCACTCTGTCCAGTGGAGCTTGTAGTCTTGGTAGTTACATGATGACTTCACTAGTTCTAGTGTCACAAAAAATTGAATCCAGTACACTCTGTAAAGTGCTTGGCATTGGGAAGGGCATCTGTTCATAAAAGCCATGCCAAAGTAAACATTGGAGCTCAGCATCGTCTTCTATTTCATTGAATCCTGTTGAACCTTCCAACCCATACCAGCATAAAAGAAGGATGTAAAATAAGAATGATGATAATGATGATATATATTGCAGTGATGACAGTGAGGTTGGGGTGAGAAAGAACATTACTGACAGTTCTGTTTCCATTGTCTTCTATTAAACTAATTCTAGAATTACTCTCTCTCTCTTCCTTTCTTCAACAGTTATCCTGCTCTCCTAATTGTTCCACATTCAGTCACTGATGAAAGCATACGTAAATTTTCTCGTTGTTATCGCCAATCACGGTAAGTATTCACTATTTTACTATTGGTTTCTATATAATGACTCTAGTATCACCAAATTTGTTTTCATGTTCCAATATTTCCTTAGCTTAAGGCAATGAGCTAGCAGAATCATTAGCATGTTGGGTAAAATGCTTAACAACATTTCATCTGTCTTTATGTTCTGAGTTCAAATTCTAGTACTTTATTTTCTTTAACATGCATGATGTGATCAACAGAAAGAACTCATCATATTTGTTGACCTTATAAATGTTTTGGAAACTCCCTTTCTGTCCCCACCTCATTTGTATATCTTGCCTTTCCTCTGTTGACCCATGCAGGTCTTTATCGTCAGTATAGAAAATCGTTCCTTACCTTGATATTCTCTGCTCTACTGTCCCACTTTACAACTGCACTAATGGCTGTTTATCTCTCAAGACATAGATAAATATTTTTAAAGTGTTCTGCAAGGATGTGCAAGGAATCAGATATAGCATACAAGAGAGAAGATTACGATGGTTTGGTCATGTGATGAATATGAATGAAGACAGTTGTATAAAGAAGTGCTGATTGCTTAAAAATGAATGGAACCTATGGAAGAGGGAGACCCAGGAAGACATGGAATGAAGTAGTAAGAGCTGATCTCAAGATGTTGAGCTTCACAGAGATGACACTGGACCAAGTGGTTTGGTGATATGAAACTCTTGAGAAAACCCGCCCACCTCAATGAAATTGAGTTCTGGAAGTGCTATGTGTGATGTATTCTCCACCCACACATTACATTTCTTCACTATTTCCTCCATATACCAAACTACATTTCATCATGCACTTACTTTCTTTCCCCATCCTGTTCCTGCAGCCTAATACCACTTCGTCATCTCTCTATCCTGTCCTCCCTTTACTAACTGTATCAATGCTATCTTGCCACTCTCCTATATACCCATGTTCACCATTCCCTGCATTCTCTTTTTCCTTCCTTCTCTCCTACTCCTCTTTTGCACTCTTGTGAACTCCCTTCTCACTCACCCTGTTCAGTCACCTGTACCACCCCACATACATTCACTTCCTTGTACCTTGAGGGTATACCCTGACACATTTTCATCTCTCTCTCTCTCTAACTGAGGTAGTCATGTATCTTCTCTACAACAATATACCTATTTCTGTTCTTTAGCCTGTCACCACCTGGCACAAAGCCACCTCCTTCAATATCACTCTCTCTCTCTCTCTCAGTTGAGGCCCTTTGTCTTGCAAGCTACTTGGTGACCTCCCTGGTGCTAGTGCCATGTAAAAAGCATCCCGTCCACTCTGTAAAGTGGTTGTACTGTGGAGTGAACAGACACCCCCCTGGATGAGTCTATAAATAGATTAGCCAGTAGTCAGTTGAGGTAAACTGTGAGAGCATTAGTCTTATTATTGATTCTGAGTTGATTGTGTGAATGGTTATAATAAGATACCCAACTCTTATTACATTGCGGTTATATTTGGTACAGTGATATATTGTTACACAGACACATATCATATATTGTCACAGATGATATAATAGTTGGCAAAGAGAAATGTTTGAGACTTGCTCGAATTATTGTAAATTGTATATTTTTTGATTGTGAAAACAAAAAAATCATCTTGTTGTTTATCTTGGAAGAATTACTATCAGCTGTGATAGAGTTGCAAAAACAGCAACATGAGGTTTTACAGGTTCTCCTCAAGGAAATGAAAAATGCTAAAAATGCATTTACACCAGATTTGTTGGTAAGCTCCATCAATGAATTTAGATATAATCTAGAGAAAGGTGTCATGTTTGCCACATATTATAGTTGATTTTGAGGAAATATTCAAGAACGAATGTTCAGACTGGAAAGAAGACCAGAAAACTAGACTTTTGCTAAGAAAATTAGTCCCAGTGGAACATGGAAAGTATATTAATAGTATACTACCCCCAAAACCTGGAGAATTACAATTTGAAGATACAATAAGTGCACTATCAAAAATTTTTAGTGAAAACAGATCTTTGTTCAACACGAAATGGTCCTGTTTAAATTTGATGAAAAACGTAGAGAATGACTTCATAACATATACTGGAATAATAAACTGTGAATATGAAAAGTTCAAATTAAAGGATTTGACAATGGATATGCTTAAGTGTTTGAGGACTAACAGCACAACAAGATTCGGAAATTCACACAAAAATATTGACTAAGCTGGAACAGAACCCGGATATTACTCTTCAACAGATATCAGAAAACTGCCAATGGATAATAAATTTTAAACATGACGAGAGAATACATGAACGTGATATATCAAACATACAGGCTATAAGGCCAAAGAAAAACATTAGAAAGTGTAAGGTGGATGCACAAGATGTAGTCAAATACATAACCAGTATGACTGTCTGTTAAAAAAAGTTAAATGTTTCAGTTATGGTTTTCAAGGTTACAAAAGTTCTCATTGTCGCACAAAAATAAGGAAAGTATCCAAAAATGATGCATACAGGAAGCATAATAAAAATGTATATGGTGTGTCTGAAAATGATAAGGATAATGAAATACTTAGGAAGTTTGTAAAAAATGAAAATAAATGGAACAAACATCAGATTACAGCTCAATGCTGGGTGCAATATAACCATATTAAATGATAAAGCATGAAGTACGTTAGATAACCTAGTACTAAGTAAAACTACAATAGCTGCAAGAGGTGTTTCAAGAAGAAAATTATTGTTTAGAGGTGAATTCAATTGCAATGTGGCTTTCCAAAGCAGAACAATAAAAGCAAAGGCTTATGTGCTAAATAATGCCAGTAACCTTTTGGAATAAATTGGATGGACAAATTTGATCTCTGGGATTTACCCATTAACCACTATTGCAAAAAGAATTAAAGAAAGTATTCCCAGATGTGTTTTCAGATGAACTGGGTGCATGTTCAAAAATAAAAGCAAAATTTGAGATAAAAGAGAATGCAGTATCAATTTTTAAACCAAAACGAAATGTGCCATATGTCGTGTTGTGTGTGCTGATTTTGCCACTGGGTTAAATGAATGTCTTAAAACATTCTACCACCTGCTACCTACTCTGGAGGACATATTTGTGAAATTAAATGGCAGCAAGATATTTTCTAAATTGGATCTCTCTGACACATATCTACAAATTAAAGTAGATGATGAATGCTCTAAATACCTAATAATTAACACACATAAAGGACTGTATAAATACAACAGGTTACCATTTGGCTTAAAAGTCACACCAGTAATCTCCCAACAGATTATGGATGCGGTGTTAGCGGACTGTGAATTCACAATTGCGTATCTCGATATTGATTAAGAAGTCTGCATATACAACATATGAAAAAGGTATTTAAAAAAAAACTAAGTAAATACAGATTCAAACTGAGCACAGGTAAGTGTGATTTCTTTTTACCTAAAATTAGATATTTGGGGCAAATCATAGACAATAAAAGGTTGGCGTCTAGATCCTACCAGGGCATCATCTATTAAAATATGGCTTCGCCAAAGAATATGGTGACATTACAAATGTTTTTGGGTTTGGTGAATTACCAAAGTTACATCCCTAATATTCATAACTTGTGTGCACCATTAAATTACCTGCTAAAGAAAGGAATGAAATGGAATTGGACGCAAAAATGCCAAGCAGCCTTCAAACATTTAAAAGATATATTAATTTCTGAGCTATCTTTAGCACACTATGATCCGAAAAAGGAAATTGTAGTAGCTTCAGATGCCAGTGAATATGGCATTGGAGTGGTAATTTTGCATAAGTATGAAGATGGTAATACAAAACCCATAGTACATGCATCATGTACACTATTACCTGCTGAGAGGAATTACTGCCAGATTGAGAAAGAAGCTTTGGCAATTATTTATGCTGTAAAAAAGTTCCATAAATTCATCCATGGCAGAAGGTTTTGTCTGCAAACCAATCATTGCCTCTCATTGACTATATTTGGCTCTAAGAAGGGCATTCCAGCACATACTGCCAATAGATTGCAGAGATGGGGGAACCATTTTGTTGAACTACAATTTCAAAATGGAATACTCCTCTCAAAAAAGTTAAGCCACCCAGGTGGGTTATCTAGGTTAATACCTAAATATGTTGAAATGTTTGAAGAAAGTGTAATTTCATTGTTAAGAGCTGAAACAAAGATAAAAAAAGCATTTTGTATGACATGATTAATGAATTACCTGTAACCTTAGAAGAAATTAAAGCCAAAGCACAGAAAGATGACTTTATAAATAAAATGAAAGTGACCTTGAAAGAAAATAAAGTAAATACACACTGGACTGAAGATTTAAATTCAAACTCATATTCTTTATGCGACAACATTTTAATGTATGCAGAGGATTGTAGTACCAGTTACACTGCAAAAGAGAATTCTGAAAGATTTTCATGTTGGACATCCAGGGATGTCATGCATGAAAGCACTTATGAGAAGCTATGTGTATTGGCTTTAGATGGATAAAAATATCGAAAATCTTGTAAGATTCTGTAGAGGCTGTGCTCAGTCAAAATCACCTACTGTAAGATATCAACCGTGGTCAAAGACTGAGACACCATGGTCCACGCTTCACATAGACTTTGCAGGCCCGTTATATGGAAACTATTTTCTTGTAGTGATAGATAGCTACACAAAATGGCTGGAAGTATGTAAATGTAGACATCCTATGTCCTCTGCAATAATTGATTTCCTCCACGAGATATTTGCTCAATATAGCATACTGGATGCCATTGTGTCTGATAATGGGACACAGTTTATAGGATCTCAGTTCAAAGATTTCTGCCAGATGTTTCAAATTGATCATATAACCATGCCACCATATCACCCATGGTCAAATGATAAGGCAGAATGGTTTGTGGACACATTCAAGAAGGTATTAAGAAAAGTGAGCAAGCAGAAGGATTGATGACCTGGCATCAATAAAATTTCTAAGGGTATATAGAGTTAACCCAAATTCCCAGCCAAACTAATGTTCATGAGAAAGATTAAGGCTGTATTTGACAAACTGCTGTCAAGCAGAGAAAAAAAAAACTGGGAATAGCAATAATGACAAAAGCACTATGCTGAAAAATTTTAAAGTAGGTGAAAAAGTGATTTTTAAAACCTACAGATATAGGAAACAATCATGGGAGGACAGTATTATTTGTAATAGAATTGGAAAAATGATCAATATGGTAATAAAGGCAAAGGGTCAATGGTTTAATTTCAAAAGACATGCAAACCAGTTGAGAAAAAGATACACTGAGGATAATAATCGAATAATTGAAGAACCGATGGATTTTATGTACACAGATAAAACTGACACACCTGTTTGGAGTAGCACTAGAAAGAGGAAATTTCCAGAGCTTTTAATGGTTGACCCAAAGAGGAAAAAGTATTGAACTCTGTTTGGAGTTGATTTTTTTTATATACAAAGATATTGGGGAGAAATGAAATAAAAAATCAATGGGTACACCCACACTCTCCAAGAAGTGTATAGGGGAGAAGTTGTGAAGTGAACTGACATACCCACATGTGACTGTCTGTGAACTGAACAAGTCTCTAAATAGATGAGCCAGTAAGACAGATGTGATCAAACTGCAAGGGCATTAGTCTTGTTATTGATTCTGCGTTGGAGTGTAATTGTGTGAATGATTATAATAAGATAACTAACCCTTGTTACACTGCTTCTTGTTATATGGTTATATTTGGTACTGTGATATACTGTTACCCACACATCATATATCGTCACAGATGATATAACAGGTTGGCATTAGAAAGGGCATCCAGCCATAGAAACCCAATCAAAGCTGACAGTAGAGCTTGACATTGTCCTCTGCCTTACTAGCTCTCGTCAAACCACCCAACCATTGCCAGCATGTAAAACAGATGTTAAATGGTGATGATGATGATGATGGTGTGCTGCATAAGTGACATTCTGAAGAATAACGGTTGACATATGACATAATTTGGTAAATATGGCAAGGGAAAACTGCTGCTCTGGATAATCTATAATTTTTATTTCAAAGAAACATATGATTGCTGACCAGAATTGGTTTGGTTTACTGTGCTTAATTAAAAGAGCAATTCCCTACTTCTTCATTTTCTGTTCTAAATGGCCTCAAGGATGTAAATCCTGTATATTATTTTCACCAATGATTATTTACAATGGATAAATAGGTGTCCTCACCTTGGTTATTGTTATCACAACGTTTCGGCTGATGTACTCTCCAGCCTTCATGAAGTGTTTTGGTGGAATTTCAAACCCAACCCTTTATTTGACTAATGGGGTACTCTATTCTCATTCCTAAGGTATGTTGATGTTATTTTTCTGTTGATATTATTTTTCAAGTCCCTGCCTAGGATTATACTTAGAATCTGAGGGCTAGTAGCCCATGCTCAAATTCTAAAATCCCAAGCAGGGACTTGAAAAATAATATCAGCAACATACCTTGGGAATGAGAAAAATAACATCAGCAACATACCTTAGGAATGAGAACAGTGTACCCCATTAGTCAAATAAAGGGTTGGGTTCGAAATTCCACCAGAACACCTGATGAAGGCTGGAGAGTACATCAGCCAAAATGTGATAACAACAACCAAGATGAGGACACCAATCTGTCCATTATAAATAATGTACATAATTCCTCATCTCAAAAATATAGAATAATTTTCACTAATGATTATATTAAAGTCTAATCTTCATCCAGAAGGATTTTCTATTGTTAAATTGTCATAATTGCTTCCTTTGAATATTTTACCCCAAGATATAGTTTTAAATTTTTAAGTGTCATTTCATTAATCTATAAATTCCTTCCTGCTATTTAGATTTCCCATCATAACATGGCGCCACTCACGAACCAAAGCCCTGTTATTAAGAGGAAGTGGTTTCCACTCCAGAAGCCTTATGGGAATGCTTCGACATCATAACACAGTGACAGGTAAGTCACTAACTGGTCATGTGGTTTGGTCAGTTTCTTATTAGATTTCAGAAGAATATTGAATTATACTTAAGTACATTTTCTTCTTTAAATATTGTAAATTTTGTTATGTGTAATAGAAGCAGTATTAGATTAAAATAGATATCTTGTGTATCACTTAATGTACATACATTGTAAAAAAGCAAATTTACCGTGGCATTTGTCCAGAGTTAATATCTCTTATAGACATGCTGTGTTTAAAAAGCAAAGTTATTGGTAGCAAATGAAAATCTTCCAGCAGTAGCTGTTGAGAATGTTAGGTACACATTTCTGTCTTATTGGTCTTTGACAGTAGCACATACTCACTGCCAACTGCATACTAAGACAAAATCCATCATGACTGATGCAGGAAGAAAATGATTAAACAATCACTCATGTTGCAATTAGCTGCCTGGTTGAATAAAAAATTTTATTTTTCCATGTTAATATGGCTGTTAATTCAAAGGTTGTCACTCAAATTTAATTTTTATATAACCTGGTTATAATGGTAATTATGTTAGATAAGTGAACTTAGTGTTAAGGAACTTGCTTAAGAATATAACAGTATTTATAGCTGAAGACATGGCCATGTTACTCAAAAAGTTGTAGCATGGTTCTCAGTTTGATTCCATTCTATGGCTCCTTTTGTGTGTTCTGTTGAAGAAAGGCCACAACACTGATGGTATAGAATCAGTCAGCTACACACTCCAACTTCTGAGGTTCACAGAATGCTGTGCCTCTTCTCTCTACTTTTTCCACTGGTCTCCTCCCACCTCTACTCAGGCACCTTTCACCAACATGTCACTCTTATTATCATCCATATTTTGTTTCACTATGGCCTGATCTCTTGTTACCTTTAGCACAGTTCGTTCTATTCAGACTGGTCTCCTATGGAAATATCTTAATATACTGTAGTAACACTGCAACTGTTTTGTGTTCACGTTTCTTCCTATAAACACTGTTAGAGACACTACATAGACACTGTCGTACTCACTGTCATAGGCACTCTCATAGAGTCAGTGCTAAAAATACTAACCCTATAGATATCAGCTTAGATATGATTAGCACTGCACTTCTCTCTGTAATCTATAAACAAAGTGTTAGGTATGCAACTATATATCAACTTTAAAATAGTTTCAATTATTTGTCAGTTGGCAAGACCTACCATGACACTCCTGACAAATTTAAAATATTTAGATGTGTTTATTTTAACTAAACACCAAGTAATTAAATTAAGTGGAAGGTGTTTTTTTTTTAGTATATTTACCTACCTGAGGAGTGATGATTGAGTTATGTACCTTTAGTAGGTACCCAATAGACTGCTCTAATCCAACTTTTCACTAGTCAAATCTTAACACCTCTGTCGTTTGCTTAAATTCTAAATAAGGTATTTGTCACATGTTTGTTCATATTTCACAAATTAGCTCCAGTTCAATTGAAACTGAATTAAACTTGTTTATAATTATGTATTCTAATATTTTAATGTAAATGATATTAGTATACAGTATTCATCTGAGCCACCAAATCCACAGATATGATGTGAAATATTTGTAGACCTGTTATCTCAGGTAGTTTATAATGTTTAGTATTTGTTGCTCAACCGTCATGCCAGTTACACTGCATTCCATCTCATTAAAGTTGATATAATAAATGTTTCTGTTATATTAACTACTATTATCTCTCCACAAACTAGATAGTTACTTAGCTATTTATTGAAGTAAGTATTGTTAAATACTGTTATGACAATGTTACAAACCACCAAAATTATGGTGCTTTGTTGTTGTTACTACTACTACTACTTATAATAATGATAATAATAATAAATAACAACGACAACAATATGCCTGTAGACGCTGAGGGTGAGAGATAGAGTAAGGGAGATGCAAGTATCTATATATTTAGAGAAAGAATGGGTGGTAGGGAGAGAAGGTGTGGTCTAATGTTTGTATCAACAAAATTCACACACATAAAAATATATGCATATACATACATATCCTTATATATATATATACCTTTATATACAGATACCCATACATGCCCTTATATATATATATATATATATATATATATATACATACACACACACCACACACACACATCTACATATGTACATGTGTACACACACGTACACACAACACATGTGTAGGTATGCATATATACATATATGCACTCACACGCTTATAAAAGACATAGACAGCTACCTCTACATGCTCCACTACCCATGAATATATATTACTTGTTTTAATCATTTGACTCCAGTCATGTTGGAGCTCCACCTTTAGTTGAACAAATTGACCTCAGGATTTATTTTTTGTAAGCGTAGTACTTATTTTATCGCTCTCTTTTTGCCACACTGCTAAGTTATGGGGCTGTAAACACACCAACATCAGTTGTCAAGCAATGGTGAAGGGACAAACACAAGCATAAATATATATATATATAATGCAAGAGAGTTAGGGGTTGCGGATTCAACCCACTAAGGGATAGTATCTATCCAATATACTGCTGGGAGGGTACCCAATTATTGTTACACTAGTGTTATACTAAGTGTAATAAGTGGGTGCAGGTAAAGGGGAGGGGTTACCCTAAATTTATATAGCAATTAGAAAATGGAGGATAACATGCTGTACCCAACGACTTGCAGACAGTGTATCCCGTTGAATTAATTAACTTAATTTGTAACTAAAGTGACAAAAAACCACAAAGTACAAGTGTTTATGACAAGCCATGTTATATTGACAACCGGGTCTACAAATAAAGATACATAAAGAATTTGAGAATAAACATAAACTTAAACTTACAGCTGTTTTGACCTAGCATTGGCATGCCCCATTCTATCCGAATAGCTCCTGCCGGAGTAATTAGTGGATGAAATGCTGAAATGGGGGTACATGCACAATTCACTAGGCCTCTTCAGAGATTCACAAAAAATTCCATACAAATATACAGTAAGAGATAAGAACAAAAATTAAATAAAAATAAAAATAAGGGTACAGCAAGAATAAAATAAAAAATAAATAAATGAAAAATGAAAATCTAACATATAAAAATATAAAAATATAAGGCACATAAAAAGCCTACAAACAATACGTGAGGTCATACAAATAGTTATAGACACTCCAATATATAAGTCCGTGTGCATAACCATACTTAGATGTTCACTTTGTGGTTTTTTGTCACTTTAGTTACAAATTAAGTTAATTAATTCAACGGGATACACTGTCTGCAAGTCATTGGGTACAGCATATTATCCTCCATTTTCTAATTGCTATATATATATATATATATACACACACACACACAATATACATAGATATATGCATACATACACATATACATACATGCACACACA
>NC_068985.1:63640693-63646165 GCF_001194135.2 Octopus bimaculoides | reverse complement strand
ATATACTTTATTTAAAAGCAGCAGAAATATCACAAAAACTGTTACTCAGAACTTCATGCTTCCGTTTGTCAGACAGTTTTCATTCTAACAAAACTGTCCAGCGAATGGGAACATGAAACTCTGAGTAACAGTTTTTGTGATATTTCTGCTGCTTTTAAATAAAACATATTACTCTACCTCTGGTATTTGAGTACTCTTTTTTCCACCTTATTTCACATTTATGTGCTTGCTCCAGTGTGTATACACACACACACACACACACACACACACACACACATAAATGTATACATACATCTATATATATATATACACACACACACACAATATACATAGATATATGCATACATACACATATACATACATGCACACACACATGCAAGAAAAATAGAGGTAACTACATCTACACATTCCCAGTAGTATCTGTGTATGTATGTATGTATGTATGTATGTATAAAAAATTGACAATACATTTAAAATGGATTTGCGTATTAAGACATAAGTCTATACTAGCATTTGCACAGCAAATACACATGCATAACTCAATAAAATAAATAAAGATAGAACATTTTTTAGATGATGTCATACATGAGGTGGTATCAAAAAGTTCCCAGACTGGTTCTGTAGCACATCAACAGATGGCAGCCCATGGTTGTGTGTGCAGTGAGAGCTAGCAGTGACATTGATGTGTTTACCTCACAAGTTGTGAAATTTGTGTTTTTCTGATCATATGTATGATGTAGTCTGTGATTTTTATTATGGACAGATAGTTGGAACAAAGAGCTTACATGAAATTTTAGGATAAACTTGGGAAGTCTGCTACAGAGACATTGAGCATGCTTCGGCAAGCTTATGGTGATGAGGCAATGTTTCAGGTGGCATGGATATTTCAAAAGCGGAAGAACATCCCTGTAAGATGATGAGTGATTTGGGAGACCTGCCATAAGTATCAAATCTGGAAATGTAGAGAAAATTCATTAGCTTGTGCATGAGGATTGTCAGAGGACAATCAACAATATTTTGAAGTGTTTGAGGCAGGATATTTGGCAAAAGTGATTGGATTCTTTACGACAATAATGCACCTTGTCACCATGCTCTTCTCACTCGTGAGTTTCTCACCAAAAACAACATGGTATCACTTCTGCGCCCACCCTATTTGCTATATTTAGCACCTGCAGACTTTCATCTCTTCTCCAAGATGAAAATGCACTTTTAACACTATTGTCGAGATCAAGAGTGAATCGCAAAAGGCTTGCTTATGGAAAACAACTTCCAGGCCAGATTCCAAATGGCAGGAATGTTGGGATCAGTGTATTGCTGCACAAAGTGACTATTTCAAAGATCATGTTAAAACTTAGGTAAAGAATTTATTTTTTATTAGACACTAGGTTAAAAGTGACATTCTGTGCAGACTTTTAAGGCAGCTCCTGTGAAGAGCTAATTGGGCTTGCAATCCCAAAACTAAAGAAAGCTAAATAGCATGACTATTATATGTCTATAATGACTATATTTCCTGGTGATGTTTGATCAGAAGTTAAGGACAGATGAGAATTAATTCTGTAATGCAATCTTTCTTTTGTTCCAGCCCCATGTTGAATTCCAACTGTTGGCCAATTTGTCTAAAAGTTCTTAATCGACAAAATTAATGAAGTGAATGTCATTTATCTCCCCTTTGATTTCTGATGTCATTTGACAAACATCAACCAAAATGGCGTGAATCAGCCAACTTTACCTGCTAGAAATAGCAATTCAAATGCTTTCAAGCCAAATCCCAATGTTGGATGTTCAAGAACCAACTGAAGAGCAGATTTTCAATCCTGGAATCATCCTGATTTCGAAATGCTATAATATGTTTATGTAGAGCAGATGTAGGCTGAAATACTGGGTACCAGATGGACCGATAGAATTTCGCTTTTATTATAGATAACTAGTCTGGGAACTTTTTGATACTACCACACACACACATACACACACACACACACATATATAAAATGTAGAAAGTTGGTATCTCAGCTATTACCAGTTGAGACCTGCATAATCTAGATGGCATTTTTAAATTTCATTATTCTCTTTAACCTGGGCAATGTGTGTGTGTGTGTATATATATATATATATATATACTAGCAGATATATATGGCATTGCCCAGGTTAAAGAGAATAATGAAATTTTAAAATGCTGTCTAGATTGCGCAGGTCTCATCTGCTAGTAGCTGAGATGCCAACTTTCTACATTAATAACTCACCAACCCACATGCCAGCATAGAGCATTGACATTAATTGAAATGTTAAAAGAAAGTTTTCAACTCGTATATGTATATGAAGTAAATACACATAATTCAAAAACACATTTTGTGTTGCTTATTTTGTAACTGATTATAAACAATGAAAGGCCGATTTTGGTGATTCATTTGGCAGAGGTAGTAGTGAGCCAATCCGGTGATGAATCTGACCTTGGATCTTGAAAGTTTGCATGAATCCTGGCTCAGTTGTATCTCTTGTGGCTTCAAATGATGTCGTCTGTAGTATATTGTCTCATTTTGTTTTAGAAGTACTTGGAATCTTGGTCAGTTGATGACAACAGTTTCTTCAATGGCTCTGGAGGTTGGGGGATTGCAAGTAGTTTAACCTTTCCTCCACTGCATCACAGTGCAGGTGTCTCTCCAGGCCACTTCCTTGCTTTACAATGTATGCACTCAGCTGTCATTGCACCTATGGAAACTCTAGTTTCCATTGGATCATAATCGAACTGCTGGATCATAATCGAAAGCTACTTCATAGAAGTTGCGTCTTTGAGCTGTTGCAACTGCTCTTTGTTCTGCAGTAGAGATCCTATTCTTTGTCAGCCATGCATACCTCTATTCATCACTTTGAGATGCTCTGGCTTTTA
Source organism: Octopus bimaculoides (assembly GCF_001194135.2). Classification (NCBI taxonomy): domain Eukaryota; kingdom Metazoa; phylum Mollusca; class Cephalopoda; order Octopoda; family Octopodidae; genus Octopus; species Octopus bimaculoides. Next base: position 63,643,281 of record NC_068985.1, on the reverse strand, counting down.
TAGTGCACAGTCTGTTCAATTCTTGATATGCTTCTCTTTCTGCAGGTGTCGCTCTTTCCCTGGACATTCTTTTGGCTTACCTTGACATTGTAAACAAATTTGACACTTTCCTTCTAGGCTTGGTTATATACATATACAGAAATACATGGGTGCAGAAGATAGTAAACAATGAAAATAACTGAGTAATGGAAATTATATCTCTTAATATGATGGGCAGAAAGTAAATAAGAAATTTTTATGGAAAATAAAGAATTGTATGGGTTGAAGTGAAATTTGTCACTTAGTGAACCAAAGAGCCAGTATCGAAGGAACCAGAAAGAAGCTGTTAACAACATAAAAACAAAACCATTGCAAAAGTAAATAAGGAATTTTTAGGGAAATTAACTAAGTGTACGGATTTAAGTGAAATTTTTGAAGTTACTTCTGTCAGTAAATTATGGATGAAATTACTTCCATCAGTAATTGTGAACTTCTTTTTGTCAGTAATTTGTCATTGTTGTTTGTAAATAGCAATTGAAGATTTACAGTGAAAACAATAACAAAACTTAAAGTGAAAACAATAGAGAGTGAGTGAGATATAGAGAGAGGAGGAGAGAGAGTGAGCTAGCTAGTTAGACAAATAAGATAGATAAGATATAGACAGATAGATACAGAGAGATAGAGATAGATAGAGAGATATAGATAGAGATAGATATAGAGATATACCGAGAGATGGAGATAGGCATGAAAAGAAAATACATATATATCACATATATTAGATGAGATTGTGATAATTTTTTGACCAATGAATGTAAGGGAGACAATCAATTTCTGTAAGTTACTTTGCAAAGAGTTACCTCCCTTCTTCATGTAACTCAGGAATGGGTATTTTTTGCCCTCAGGATCCCCATTACTCATTATGTGAAAACTTTTAAGAGTCTAACACTACCTCTGGAACATAAGTAATGTATGTTCCCAGTTTGGAGAAAATCAATTGAAAAATACGGCTGTTATAATCTTTTACACACATATTATACATATATATTGATACCATATGTGGGTAGATGTGTGTGTGTGTGTGTATATATATATATATATATATATATATATATCTATATATATATATATAATAATTAAAATAAGCAACAGGATATCAAGAGGTGATGCAGTACGACTGTTTCACGCAGTTCCATTTAATTGAACAATGCAATCATTACATCAATTTAAATGCAGGGCTATCCTTAGCTGCATAAATAAATAGAAATTTAAGTATAGGGACAAGGGCAACCTGATTAATAATAGATTAGACCTAAGAGTATCATCCATACATAGGGTTATCCATACATTTAAATATTTTCGAAATTAGCGTTTAAAGGTGCTACACTTGATCCTGGATAAGGGAAATTAATTTTTAGTGTCATATCTGATGTGAACTTACCCCCTAGTATTATATATAATAAGTTATATATATTTTCTTACTATTCTCTATAATTTTTTGTTATTTTGTTTTCTTATATTGATACCTTTACCTATTAACCTCTTTTTTCTTATAAGTTATTAATGTTCTTAAAGAGAGATATAAACTTTCTAGTTACTTAAGTCTATGAGAGTTGATTATAGCATACCCAAAATAAAGTACAAATATTTGTGTATATTTTCATGTGTGCACGTAGTTAAATATGTGTATGTATCTGTGCACAACTTATTTTTTTCTGATTTTTTTCCTGATTCTTAGCTTATAATTAATATAAAGATAGCATGGTTTATTGCCCCAGTATTCCGTAAGTAAATACCCAGAGCAATCCTTATAGAAACCACCTAATGAGTAAATAATTAAGCACAGGAATGAATATTAAACTAATTCTATGTAATCTTCCCTTTCTAATGTTGAAAATTAGTATATATACACATTTTATCTATTCTGGTTATAATATCATTTTTAGTAATCTTAAATTTTATCTTTATACAACATAACATCATACATTTTATTAGCATTTTGCCCCTTTAACTGGTAATTGACATCTTGATTTGGGGTCCTCCCCTACCCAGCCTCCTTTATAGACAGTTACTTCACAAATCTTAAAATCCTGACAAAATTTACAATTATACCTAACTATAAACTGTCAACTCACTCCTTTCTAAACAGACAGTCCTCTGGCCTTAGATTTGGTAGTTGATAAAAAAAGACTAATAAATTAAAAATGAACCACAATCCTTTACAAGCTATGACCCTATCAAACTTCATACAGTTCTTAGAAGTGTAGTATAGTCTTAGTTACATTAGTAGCAACATGGACTCTTTCCCTCTTCTTGCTCTGTTAGAGAATTTGAGTAAAATTATATTAATGTGTCCAACTGATTAAAAATTTTATTTATTTATGCAACTGATGATAGCCTCCATTTGAATTGATGTAATGATTGCATTGTTCAATTAAATGGAGCCGCTTGAAATGGTTGTACTGCATCACCTCTTGATATCCTGTTGCTTATTTTGATTTTATTCACCTTAATTTGGGTTGTACAGCTATTACCGCACTGACTTGGTGTTTCAACTTAAGTACCTAATTCTCGACAGAATCTCAATTTTATATATATATATATATATATAT
>NC_068985.1:63639384-63640365 GCF_001194135.2 Octopus bimaculoides | reverse complement strand
TTCATTTTGTGATAGACAGTTATCATGAATAAAATACCAGCTTCCAAATCCTGTTTTCTTATTAGGTAAAATTGATTAAACTTTAAACTTTAGTAACATTTTTCTGGAACAAATAAATAACAAAATTGGATTTGATGTGGAAAATTATTTTAATATATAAAATTTTAAAATTTTGACATAATTTTAAAATTTTCATGGTGTGGCAGGTAAGTAGAAAGACACACACATACGCACGCACGCACGCACACACACACACACACACACACACACACACATACACACAGAGGTAATTATGAGTTTAAAATGGTGTATAATAGACATATATGTATGTATATAAATGTGTGTCTGTCTGTCTGTGTGTTTTTTGGTGATGGACAGCAAGAAAGCAACCTACCCCCCTCCTTAAAGTTACATATTCCTCACACCCACCTTTCTTTCCCTTCCTTGGTGTTTTAAAAGTTACTTATGACAGATGTATTAATATTACATCCCACTGCCACTCCATATTTGTCGCCTACACAATGCTGTTCTCCCTTTCTTTGATATCAGTTATATTAACTTTGCCACCACATTTCTCTCATACTAACACTCTTTGCACCCTTCTCATTTTAACAAATAATAGCCCAATGCCCCTAGATTTTTATTGAAATTCAATTAGCCTGTAATTGAACTGGATGTTAGTTTAACATGTATGCTAAGTTTTGTATAGATTGGGTCACTGGTGTAGGCAGCAAGATGGTAACAGACAGACTGACAGACAAAAATTGCCATTTATGTATAAGATATATATATATATATATATATGTATGTATTTATAGATTTATACTAAAATTTTGTAAAAATATTATATCTGTTATCAAACGTAGCAAAATACTCACATGTGAGTTTTTGTATGTATATCGATTTAAATAAAAGCTAAAATCTGATCCATTGTAAAGACTTTATATATATATATATATATATATATATATATATATATAT
>NC_068985.1:63619076-63639078 GCF_001194135.2 Octopus bimaculoides | reverse complement strand
CCCCACACACACCAGACCTAAGGTGACTTGTTGGTAGTACAGAGAAGTAGACAAAGCCATTAGGGCACAAAACAAGCCTAAGGACTGCAAGAGTAATGGTAGCAGAGCACTGTATAAGGTTGCTAAAAAGGAAGCTAAATGACAGGTACATTTACTTAGGGGAGAAACAGTAAGGAAGCAGTTTGTCAATGTACTGCAGCATGAGGACCAAGTGGCTTGAGGTGTTTCAACTTGCAAGACAATGTGTCAGAGAAAATCTTGATGTTGTAGGATAAAAGTGTGTTCACATGGATGATGATTCATTTGTAATTAGTGATTCTGCAAAGAAAGTAGCCTGGAAGTACTACTATGAAAGGCTGCTAAATGTAGAGAATGTATAGAGGAAGGGAGTAAATAAAGCAATTAAGGATATGAAAACAAGGAAAGCCCCTAGCCCATCATGAATCACTGCTGAGATGCTTAAAATATCTGACATAGTAGGATATGGCTTAGTCTCCCATAGAGTAAATCAGATTGTCCACGAAGGGGTCATACCCAACAACTGGTGTTGAATCATTATAGTTGATTATTCCAAATGTAAAGGTGATGCCTTAGACAGAAATAACTACAGAGGTATCACATTGTTGGACCAGGTGATGTAGGTTACAGAAAGGGTCATAGCTCAACTAATTAGGAAGAAAGCCTAGATGAGATGCAATTTGGTTTTGTTCCAGGAAGAAGCACGACTGATGTTGTCTTCCTGGTGAGGTAACTACATGAAAAGTATCATGCCAAAAACAAAACTCTATACCTGGCTATTGTTGATGTAAAGAAAACCTTTGACAGGGTCCTCCGCTACTTTATTTAGTGGGCAATGTGAAAGCTAGGGATAGATGAGTGGTTGGTGAGAGGTGTACCGACTATGGACATGGATGCAGTCAATACGGTGAAAGTTGGCAATGAGTGTAGGAAGGATTTAGTGTACAGGTAGGAGTTCACAAAGGGTTGGTTCTCAGACCCCTTTTGTTTATCATAGGCCTTAATAGAGGAATTTAAGGCTGGTTTTCCTTGGGAGCTCCTCTACACTGATATCCTTGTTCTCATAGCTGAATCTCTACTAGAATTAGAGAAGAAATTTCAAGTGTTGAAGCAAGGTCTGGAATCAAAGGGCCTTAGAGTTAATGTAGCAAGGTCCTAGTAAGTAGGAAAACAGACAAATCACTAATTCCTTCAGGGAGATGGCCTTGCTCAATATGTAGAAAAGGTGTAGGTAAGAATTAATTCTATATGTTATACCCAGTGCAAACTATTGACACATAAGAGAGGCAAGTGTCATAGGAAGAATAAGAGAAAATAGTATTTGTATGCGCAGGTACAATAAACACTAAGAATGTAAATATACAGGAAATAGACTCCCTCAAATGTCTGGAGGGATACTCAGAAGTAGTTGATTACTTCTGTTACCTAGGTGACCAAGTTAGCTGTGGAGGAGGATGCTTTGAAAGCATAGTTGCCAGAATAAGAATGGGCTGGGCAAAGATCTGAGAGTTATTAAGGTAGATTGTATGATGCCTGTGTGCAGACAACTATACTACAAAGCAGTGAAACATGGGCTGTGATGGCAGAAGATATGTGAAGGCTTGAAAGAAATGAAGCAAACATACTCTGTTGGATGGGCAATGTCAGTGTGCATGTTTGATGGAGTTTTAAGAGAAAAATTGGGTGTAAGAGGCATCAGATTTAGTGTGCAAGAGAGAAGGCTGCACTGGTTTGGTCATGTGATGTGTTTGGATGAAGATAGCTGCATAAGGAAGTGCTGAGCTCTAATTGTAGAGGAAACTTGCGGAAGGGTTAGACCCAGGAAGACATGGGATGAAGTAGTAAGAAAGGATCTTTGGACGCTGGGCTTCACCGAGGAAATGACAAGAGACAATTGACTTCTGGCAATTTGCTGTTCTTGAGAAGACCATCTATTTCTTTCTGTGTCTCTCACTTTATCTCTTCTTCCATTTCTTTCTCTTCCTACTGGAGTATCTTGTAAGATACCTATGTCTATTCCTCTATTATACTTTAACCTCTCAACTGGCACAGACCCACTTCTATCAGTTCCACTCTCTCTCTCTCTCTTCCAGCTGAGAGGTATTTGTCATGCAAGTTACTTGACAACTCTATTGGTATTAGTGCCGTGTAAAAGGTACCAATGCTGGTGTCACATAAAATGCACCCAGTACACTCTGTAAAATAGTTGACATCCAACTGTAGAAAGCATGCCAAAGCAAACAAAGACATCTTCTGCAGTTCTTTGGCTTGCCTAGCTCCTATCAAACTTTTCCAACCCATGCCAGCATGGAAGATAGGTGTGTGTGTATATATATGCATATACATATTTGTATGTATGAATGTGTGTGTGTGTGTGTATATATATATATATTGTTTGTGTATGTATGTTAAAAATAACAGCTGTATTCTGTTGGTTGTCTTTGTTAGGTACCTCAAGTGGTGAGACATCATCCAGCATTGAACAGGAGAACTATTTCCGATCATTAGTTGCTGTCACTCCAAATAGTATGCGATCCTATCAGTCTTCTTACAGTGATTCTCTCACGAGTCTTGATTCTCTCATGATGGTGGGTAGCAATGAAATAACAATTCCTGAGACACCAGAACCGCTTCGTAAATCCACATTTAACCGTACAGCAGGTCTAAGTAACACAAGAGCAAGTGGAGGTGCTAAATCAAAAAGTAAGATATAATTTTGTGTTGTAAATTTAAGTGTTAAACTGTTTTTTTTTGTTTTATATTTCTTTAAAATGTTTCTTTCTTACTGCCATTTCTCCCCATAAATACTTTGTAAACTGTAGTGAAATTATTTCATGTAATTCTTCAGAAATTTCTACTAAATAATATATCATTTCCTATTCTGGCTATATGAAGTCATTAATTATTTACTTTAACTATGCTTTTGTAATTAAATTCTCCTGTTAATTTCACTGGAGTCATTTGGACATTGTTCATGAGATTGGTTTTACTAATTAAAGCTGATTGGTAGCTTTTGTTTTTAAGTTGTCTTACAATGTTCTTTGTTGTGTTTTTCTGAGGTTAAATTGCTATTGAAATTCTTGCATGAGGTAATTGCTCTTGTTATAAGTTTATAACTACAATTTTAATTTGTGTAAAGATGTCACAGTTCAAGACTTACTATAATGTAGGATAGTCCAGTCTTTGAACATGAATTTTCTGTAGCAATTGACCTGTCCTATGATTGAAGGCATGTTACACCTGGCTGTGTTTGCACATATTACTCAGAAATGTAATGTTTCATATAGACATATGCAGAGATATGCAAGCCACAGGAGTAAAATGTGCATGCTTATATGGATGCATATGTGTGTTATAAATGAATTTTCTTTTTATTTAAATTTGTTTCCACAATGTGTTTTTAACTTTCTTTCTCTCTTTGCATTAAATGATAAACATAAATGTGTTTTTGTGTTTTTTTCCTCTTGTATCAGTCTGGTCATTAATATTTTGTAGATCCAAAAAACCAACAAAAATGAAATGACCAAATTATCTTCATACTTCCTGTAAAACATTCTATAGAATTATTTTCACATTTCCTGTTAATTCATTCTTTAGATCTGGAATATAACCAGGAGTTGTCCTCCATTTGACACTTTTGCCACTACTTTTTTTTTTCAAGAAAGAGAAACGATAATTTATTGTCTATCTCTCTCGACTTTATATTGAGTGATGTACTGATGGTGAATCCTGTAGGAGCTCATTCATTGACAGTATAAAAAAATGTGTGACTTGTTGGGTAATTAATTGTGGTGTTCGTGGTTGATCCTTTTAAAAGTTGTATTCAAGGGGAAAATTAAAACCCTGCTAATAGAACAATTACTTATAGCCATCAAAGTCTTCGAAGAATGTATGAACAGCTCACAGACTTATTCCTCTTAGTTGTAAATTTCTTGCATTATTATAAAGCCATAAAGTAGCTCTTATGCCAAAAGTATTTAAATTGTTAGCCATGATACCTTGAGATAATTCAGTAGGCATACCATTGTGTCTTAGACAGTGCAAGAAATGACATACACATCATCAATATTTTGTCTCATAAGCATTGATGGATCTATTGATCTATTCAGTTGTAATACTGAACAAAAGTATGATGCAGCTTGTGATATAAAACAAAAATTATTTTCCTACTATTACCCACAACACTACCCATGGGGTGTATTTACCAAGTTCTTAGTGGCTCATTTCTTCAAAATGTCAGTACTATCTATTATTCTTAGTTTGAAATTGTGAAGTATCGCCACAGAGCTACCTTGGTGTTTTCATAGTAATGACTCAGAACCAATGACCAAACTTTGTTGCTTTTGGAGAAATAAGTTGATTGAAGTACTTCAAATCTGAAGCACCTCCTAGTTTAGTTTTAGGTTGCACTTTGTCTTGAAATGACTGGAAGGGAGAGGAGTAGGGTAGATGTTATTTAAAAATAACAGTGGTAGCAAACCTTTATTATCCACCAATTTTAAGGTGGATATTGACAATATTTGGTATTTAACAGTCAAATGATAATATATAGAATACTTTATTGTTATATTAAAAATTATTTTCCAAATTTTATGCAAAATGTTTTGATACAATGATAATTATATATATATACACATATATATATATCTTCATTTATTGACTATTGATCTACCATTATTATTCTGTATTCTTCCTCTTGACAGAGATGTCTTCCTCAGGTATATTTTTTTCTGAATTTTTCCTGCTGTTCCTTGTTCTAGTGTCATGTTCTCCAATGTTGTTTTCTCTTGACAAATTAGATATCATCAGAAATGGTGAACACTTTCAGATTTGTGTATAATGAAGGCCACAACATCATGTTTTTATTACAAATATTACTAATATTGTTAGAGTAAGTTATTTACCTGCCTTACAATTTTTGGTTATTGTTCAGTGTAACAAGTTCAGTTCCTAATTACACCAGTAGCACACCATACTATAGTGTCACATCACCTTATACTAAGGTGTTACACCAACCCATATTATAGTGTCACAGCATCCCATACAGTGGTGTAACACTACTTCATACAATAGGTGTTACATCATCTGATGATTATAGTATCACACTAACCCATTTTGTAGTGTCTCACTGCTCCATACTGTAGTTTAACACCACCCCATACAATAACATCACACTGCACCTATAGTGTCACACCACCCCACACTATACAATAATGTTATACCATACCATACTATAGTATCATAAGTGCTATACCATGCCATACTATAGTGTCATACTATAGTGTCATAAGTGGAGGTGCAATGGCCTAGTGGTTAGGGCAGTGGACTTGCGGTCATAGGATTGATTCCTAGACCGGGCGTTGTGAGTGTTTATTGAGTGAAAACACCTAAAGCTCCACGAGGTTCCGGCAGGGAATGGTGGCGAACCCTGCTGTACTCTTTCACCACAACTTTCTCTTACTCTTACTTCCTGTTTCTGTTGTACCTGTATTTCAAAGGGCCAGCCTTGTCACACTCTGTGTCACGCTGAATATCTCCGATAACTATGTTAAGGGTACACGTTTCTGTGGAGTGCTCAGCCACTTGCTCGTTAATTTCATGAGCAGGCTGTTCCATTGATCGGATCATCTGGAACCCTCGTCGTCATAAGCGACAGAGTGCCAACAACAACATAGTGTCATACCACCTATTACACTAGATTCACACCATTCCATACTGTAGTGTCATACCTCCCCACAGTCTAGTTTCATACAATACTGGTCCATACAATAGTGCCACACCACCCCATTCTATGGTGTTCACCATCCCATTCAGTGGTGTTCACTTTCCCATACTATGATTTTACTTCATACTATAGCATCACACTATCCCATACAGTAGTGTTACACCATGCCATACTATATTGTCACATCACTCCATACAACAGTATCACACCACCCCATACTTTAGTGTTACACTGCTTCTACAATAGTGTAATATCCCATTCTGTGGTCTCACACCACCTCATGCTTCCAATAGTATCTGTTTTTATTTCAACAAAATTCCTGCTTGACAGATGTTTGAAGATTTTCTACTAGTTTTAATTTTGTTGAATTTCTTTAAAATGGTTCTCTCTGTAGAGATTTATAATGTTTGTTGTATTGGTTAATAAAACTCAATGATTAACAAATTAAAACAAATAATTAATTAATTAATTCTCTAAGAGATTAAGCTTTGAAGTTCTGCAATTACTTTCATATATGTTATATTTTGGTATTTCAGACATTGCAGATAGATTTATTCTATTTTAATTATATTTCTACTTGTAATAATGATAATGCTAGCGTTGGGCATAATTTCATTATAGAAATGATTACAGTGGTGACAGCAGTGTCTTATCAAGTTAAGAACTGCTTTGAATTTGGACTTGTATTTCTGGTCAGATGATCTTTGATAAAATGTTTCTGTTCTTTGATAATTCTACCAATGCAGAGGATGTTATGGAATGTAAATCTATCCCAACAGCTTTTAACACAGTTATTTATTATATGATTGAAACTGCATTTGTTTGTTTGTTAGTGTATAGAAGTTTTCCTAACGATTACTTCACAGTCATTATTGCTTTAATAGTACAGATCAATATCTTCTAGGCTTTAATAGTACAAATCAATATCTTTTAGGCAACTTTTAAAAACTGTAATTCTCAAAAAAATGTAAGAAGAGAATTTCTTTGTCTTTCTCACTAAGAATATCAAACAATTAATTCTGTACTTATAGATATATTGTAGTGCCAGGGTTACTAAAATATTTTACTTCCTTATTTTCCTCTTTTGCTGGTGTCCAGTGTCCAAGAGAACTCAATATTTACATGTTCTGTTTTCTCTTTCTTTGCTTTAGCTGCCATGATTAGCATGCTAACTTTAGAAAGCCCTCATTGCTGTGCTCTATTTACACTATATTTACTGTTAGTAACACTCACTATACCACATCGCCTTTTTGTTTCTCTACAGACATGTGTGTATATGTGTGCATAATATATATATATATATATGTATATGTAATACATCTGTGTGCGTGTGCACGCACACACACACATACACACACAATTTATAAAATAACAATATGTTTGTTAGCTGTGAGAAGTAAGTTCTGACATTTCTATATTGTGTTTATCTTTGAAAAAAGGTTCTTTTCTTTGATATCGCCCAAGATGTCTGAAGCCATCTCGTGTCACAACTAACAAACTTGTATATTTTATTAACTGTGTTTTTTTTCCAACTTTGACTTTCAGTTTTCTTAGTTTTTTACAATTTTCAACAAATTTTATAGAATTAGACTTTAGTCATTAGTCTCTAATTTCTGTTTTCAGTGCTAGTACTCTCCTTTCCAATGCTATTGTGCATGTATTTAGCATTAACTGATTATTTTCACTTGAAACTATTCTTGTTATTCACATATCTAATGTTTGGTCAGCAAAATTCTGTGCTTGATGATTGGTATTGCAGTGAATTCTTGCATTAGCAAATAATTTGTTAATATTGTTTATTAGGTAGTGAACAATTGAACCTTTGAAACATTATCTGGTTGGTAATAATTATCATCTTTGAGTTAATTTTCTTTTGTAAGTGAAGATGTTTCATTGATTTTTTCTTACTGCTGTAGCAGTACTGTGTATTGAACCAATTCATTATGTACAATAAATGTAATAAATACTGATTGATCTAATGTCAATATTCATTGCAAGAAGGAAATAATACCAATTTCTTTTTTTTGTTTTTGTCTTTGAACATATAATCAAATATATTCTTTTTTTACTTTGTAATTTGATGACAAACTTTCCGCTTAAATAGAAGCATTGTTTTGATTCTGTTTCCTTTTTTATATTTTCTTCACTTCACCTGACAAAAAAACCATTGCAAGAATGTTTACTATTTATTAACTTTTGTAGTTTGAATGACTGATATTTTTTAATGCATCTTTGATCTTTTTTATTGGATTTCAATGTTTTGCTTTATTGATTTCACAAAGCTCCACTTCACTTGAAACATTGCTGTACCTCTTAATGACTGTATTTTTATACCTCTAACTTTTGTGTTTACACTAATGGTATATACATAATCATAAGCAGAATCTTGTTGTTTTTGTTCATCTACCTGTCAACAGGTGTTACTTGTAGGACAGCTCAGATGTTAACAGTAAGAAGGAAATTCAATTGAGAACAGTTTTTCAGAATTTTAGCAACAAGGTGAAACCAGACAAGCAGGGAACTTCATCTCAGTTAACTTGAATAAAATGGAGATATGAAAAGTATTATATCTCTTTTACAGTCTAGCTACCAACAATAACATTTAGCTTAGAATATAACCAATGGGGAAGGGGCAGTATGTACTTATATGATATCTTATTAAGATGACTATGAAATCCCAGAAGACAGCCATGAACACACACACACACACACACACATTCACATTCACATTCACATTTAGTACAAAAGAGAAGATAAATGTTAATGTGATGTTGGTAGCTTATTCTGGTTGAATGAGAATGGGCTTCAGTTTGTCTTCAACATTGATCCTGGTAAAATTGGAGGGTAGATAATCCAACATATATGAAAGTGGAAGATGAAACATTAATGCTCACAGATATTGTTTTGTTTTATGTACCTCTCTTATTCTTAGTTTTTAATCCACCCAAAAATCTACTGTGCAATAAGTGACAACTTGTGATCCATCTTATTTCAGCCTATTTTATATTTCATATTTCATTTTTGTTTAATAACTGTAATGCAATATTGAAGTGAGATGTGCCAGCATTTCTGTTATTCTGCTGTTAAATCACTAGGATTCCTCCTTCTGAAGTGGCTGATTTAATAATACTTATTATTATTTATATTTTTATTTTATCATGTGCATGCCATCTTCCTGTCTGTTCTTGGCTGATCTCTCTTTAATAACTATTCATCTTCTTTTTATCCTTGCTGTTAACTATTTCATTCTTCAATACAAATTAAACTTTCTTGTTTTCTTTACCAAACTTTTTGAATTCCATTATTGATCGCTAATTCTCTTCATCCAATTTTGTATTTATTCTGTGATGGCTTCTGTTCTTTTGAGACTGTTTCCTTCCTTGTTTTGCTTTGATATTTATCAAAAAACAACTTTATGATATTCTTGTAAAGCTAATTAATGGATGCTTGAAGATATAACATTGACAATCTTACTACTGTTTACCTCCATCATCAACATCATCATCATCATTGTTATCATTATAATCAGTGTCATGTATAAACACCTGTCATAAATACTTTCTAAGTGATATTGGTAATTGATTCAGAGCAGGAGTGGAGTTGTTATGTAGTTGATGTTGCATTGAATGTTTTCATTAGTGAATGGTAATGATTGAAAAAAAAGAAACATTAATTTATTGATATATTTTAGATTCAGGGTCTCCGCATACTAGTGTTTTTGTGTGGAGAACATAATTATTGTAATAATAGTAAATAACGTTAGTTTGTGCTTTACAAAATCTTTGAATGGAGGAGACAAAGGCACATCTTGGATTTTTTTCTTCTAAAGAGAAATGTGTGGTTCCAAGTTATTAAGACTAACTGGAACACAAATTGGGCTCTGAAACAGGTGATCATTGCCCAGGAATCAATATCTTGTAAATATATATGGAAATACTTACATGTAATGGACTTAACTGTATTCAATCTATTTAGGCATATGATAGCGGCATGACAACAGATAAAAACCACATCCTTAAAAAAATCATTACATCCTATCACCACCTTTCATCTAGATTCATGCAATTGTTACATTTTTATGGGGTTTTTTTGCTGGTCTAACTGCATTTCATCAAAATCTGTAGTTTCTAACAGGATTAAATGATTTATTGAGAGAAAGATGTAGAGGAAATTTAATGTAGTCGATGCATGTTTTTCTTGCAGATTAGTTAATTTTTCCAAAATTAACTAAAATTCCAAAACAAAACCTTATGATACATGCACCTTAGTACATTGAGTCGCTGACTGACACATACATAGTACATCAATTCATTAACTGATACATCATAGTACATCCTGTCTATGACATGTACACCACGGTGTATCTCATCTATGATGCATACACAGTAGTGCATCAGTCAATTTAAGACACACAATGTAGCATCCCTCAATTTATGGTCATTATTATTATTATCATCATTCCCTGCCTTTGGGAAAGTCATGAATACTCCAATTTCTCTTTTGTATATTTGTCATTACTATTCTATGGTGTACATTGTTCTCTCCATGGACATTTCCAGTTTTTTTGTAACAGCTTCTTGCTTAAGCCTTCTCCATACCTGTGACTTTTTTACTGCACACTGTTGGGTGATTTGGAGGGAGAGAAAGAAAAACAATGAGAGAGATACAAGTGTTCATGCCACTAGTTGACTGGTATTTTATCAACCTTGGAAGATTAAAATGTCAAGTCACCTTTGTTTAGATCTGGACTCAGTTCTATTAGTTTTGAAACTGATTAGTTTGTATCCTTCTAGAGTTGTTTAATTAACATCACAGTTATTACTGTCTGCTTGTAACATTGTGTGTAATTGTTATTATTGTTATATAGTAGAATCAGTGGAGCAACAAACAGCATTGCATTGTGCTATTTAACAATAACAACCCTTTACATTCTCACTTATTATTATTGAGTGAGAGAGCAGTGCATGTGACACTGGGGTAAAATGTACAAAGCCCAGTATACCCATCATGACTACCCATCTGATAAGGGTACGCCAGAAACATGCATTACAACCATATGTGTGTGACATAGTGATCTCATATCAAGATAAACAGCACATGACCTTGCAGGTGGGGCCCAGTTTGAATTTTCTTCAGGTCGAGTAGCCCATCCTGCTCAAAAGGTCCCTGAATAAGGGTTGTTTAAAGATATTGAACAAAACACCCATGTTTCCAAAGGTGAATTATTCAAACCCCAAAGAATTCCTCTCAATACATGGCTATGATGCTCCCCCACTACTTCTGCTCATGATCAAAGATGCACATATTGTCAGCCACTAAGGGACAGGCTCAACTGGTTAAGGTCAAGCAACTGACAAGCAAATCTGTTGTATTGAGCAGAATATTTGCTGTAGCCCATTTTTTATACCAAGACAAAACAATGTACATGATAACACTTCCAGTCAGTTAAGATCAGAAGCCATGAGAGCCACTGCCTGGTACTACATCAGAGCATCATCATCATCATCATCATCATCATCATCATCATCATCATCATCATCATCATCATCATCATCATCATCATCATCATCATCATCATCATCATCATCATCTTCTTTTTCTTCTTCTTCTTCTTCTTCTTCTTCTTCTTCTTCTTCTTCTTCTTCTTCTTCTTCTTCTTCTTCTTCTTCTTCTTCTTCTTCTTCTCGTTATTATTATTATTATTATTATTATTATTATTATTATTCACTTTTAATCTGCATCTTTCATACAATTGCTTGTTGGGACACACCCAGCACCCTAAGGTAAGAGAAGATTAAGAGATATTGAAATATACAGGGGTTGGACAAAATAATGGAAGCATTGGCAATAATTACAGCTTGAATTCTATGAGGTATGGACTCGTACAAGATTTGAATTGTTTCCAAAGAAATTTTTGTCCATTCTTCAGCTAAAACAGTCTCCAGTTCTTGTAGTGATGATGCTGGAGATTGTCAACTCCGTAATTGTTTTTCTAAAATGCACCATAAATGTTCAATAATATTGAGATCTGGGGACTGTGGTTGCCAGATAAGATGTTCAACTTCACTAGAATGTTCCTCGTGCCATTCAGTAACAACTTTAGCTGTGTGAATTGGTGCATTATTATCCTGAAAGATTGCATTTCCCTCTGAAAACAGTTCTGCAACCATAGGATGAATTTGATCAGATAAAATATTTAAATAGACTTGACTATTAATTCCGCCATAAAGAGAAACCGTTGGGCCAGTGGGTTTCAAGATATAGCTCCCCAGATCATCACAGATCTTCCTCCATGTTTAACAGTTGGAAGAAGGCAGTCTTGGTCAAATGCTTCTTTTGGTTGTCTCCACACGTATACTCGGCTGGTGGTTGGAAATAAAGTAAAGGATGACTCATTCAAGTAAATAACATTCCTCCACTGCTCTAGGGACCAATTCTGTAGGTTTTTACTCCACTCTAAATACTTTGCAATGTTTGTTTTTGAAAGTAGTGGCTTTCTGATTGCAACCCTCTCATGAAATCCAGCTTCGTGCAGCTCCCAGCGAACAGTTTTTGTGGAAACTGGGAGCTCTGCAGTAATTTTGGGAGCTGTACTTCTGTGATCCTTTCTAACAATTCACGTAAAAGTTTGTTTGTTCTCTATCTGAAAGTTTTGGTTTTCTTCGTGAGTTTTGTTTTGACGAGGAGGTTTTTTCCCTCTTTCTCAAAGGCTGTCATTACTTTCTAGACTACTTCTTGATACACCAAACATTTTGGCTGTTTTTGTTATGCTAGCACCAGCCATATGAGCACCAGCAATTTGACCTCTTTGAAAGTCCAATAGATCTATCATTTTAATGAATTTTAATTACCTTGTCACTGTACAAGCCTTGTAAAAAATCTCATTACTGTTATCATCACTGCCATTATAGTCACCATCATCATCATCACTACCATCAGCACAACCAACATTATCATCACTCCTGCCATTCATCATAATTATCATAGACAGTAGAATTACCAGTTGTACCTTTCTATCTTCAATTACTCCCCATTTACTCTCATGCATGAAAAACCCAGTTTCCTGCATGTTCTTCTGTGGTTTTTCATTTTGTTAGTGTTTGTCTTTTTACTATGCTTCTATATCATCTTTTCATCTTGGTCTTCTCTTATTGAAGCATGTATCATATCTGTCTGTCAGACTCTCTCCCCTCTCTCTCTGTATATATACATCTTCATACACACATACACACACTCTGTTATAAAATTACATATATGACTTAAGGGCCACAAGTTGCACTTAATAAATATACAAATTTACTAAATACACAACTATATATATCATTATCATTACTTTTTTTGGTGAGGAAAGCTAACTTTTAATATAGGCGTAGGAGTGGCTGTGTGGTAATTTGTTTGCTTACCAACCACATGGCTCCGGATTTAGTCCCACTGCATGGCACCTTGGGCAAGTGCCTTCTATTATAGCCTCGGGCCGACCAAAGCCTTGTGAGTGGATTTGGTAGACAGAAACTGAAAGAAGCCCGTCGTATATATGTATGTATATATATATATATATATATATATATATATATGTATGTGTGTGTGTGTCTGTGTTTGTCCCCTCAACATCGCTTGACAACCGATGCTGGTGTGTTAACGTCCCTGTAACTTAGTGGTTTGGCAAAAGAGGCCGATAGAATAAGTACTAAGGCTTACAAAGAATAAGTCCTGGGGTCGATTTGCTTGACTAAAGGCGGTGCTCCAGCATGGTCACAGTCAAATGACTGAAACAAGTAAAAGAGTAATAATGCTGTGGGTATATGTTCTGTAGTGTGTGATGTATATTCATTAAACCATGGTTTTGACTATGGAAAAATTACCCAACCTTTTTCTCAGTATTCTGTCTGTCTGTCTGTCTGTCTGTCTGACTAAATAAATAAAATGTAAAGAAATAGGGATTTGAAATCCAGGCAGCTTTATGGGCACTCTTTCATCCAGATCTGGCTAACCACATTGAATGAAAGGGGACCTTTAGAATCATTTAAGATAAACAGTTAAACTGCACTTCACTTGACAGGCAAATCCTGAGATTGCTTCATTGGATTTCATGTTGCATTCAGAGTATATAATCAAGATATCGTAATGGTTTCAAATTTTTGCCATAAGGGCAGCAGTTTTGTGGTGGGGGATAAGTCAGTTACATCAACCTCAGTGTTTTGCTGGTACTTAATTTATCGAGCTGGAAAGGGTGAAAGGTAAAGTCAACTTCGGTGGAATTTGAACTCAGAATGTAGCAAAAAATACCACTATGCATTTAGCCCAGCATGTTAACGAGTCTGCCAGCTCACCACCTTTAATCAAGACATCATAATGAATAATGAAGAATTATACATCTTCAAAGTTTATGTATTAAAGTATTTTTTTCCGAATTCCATTCTGACATGTTTTCTGCTGCCCAAGTGTCCTGATGCACTGTGATGTAGCACATTCATGCATTCATTTGATTTATCATCATCATAATCATCATCATCATCATCATTTAACGTCCGCTTTCCATGCTAGCATGGGTTGGATGTTTGACTGAGGGCTGGTGAGCCAGATGGCTACACCAGGCTCCAATCTGATTTGGCAGAGTTTCTACAGCTGGATGCCCTTCCTAATACCAACCACTCTGAGAGTGTAGTGGGTGCTTTTACGTGCCACCTGGCATGAAGGTCAGTCAAGAGGTACTGGCAACGGCCATGCTCAAAACGGTGTGTTTTACATGCCATCTGCACAGGAGCCAGTCCAGCGGTACTGGCAACAATCTCGCTCGAATGTCTTTACACGTGCCACTGGCACAAGAGCCAGGAAGGCGACGTTGGTAACGATCACGCTCAAATGGTGGTATTTACGTGTCACCGGCACGGAAGCCAGACAGCTGGTGCTCTGGCAACGATCACGCTCGGGCGGTGCTCTTAGTGATCCACTGGTTCAGGTGCCATCACGATTTCGCTTTCGGTTGCCCCAAAAGGTCTTAGTATATCAAATCAATTGCAATACACATAAGATCAAAAGTTGACAATCTTATGCAGCTTTATTCTACGTGTTACCCCTCCCACACACACACACACACTGCCTTGCCAGTACATAGAGACAGAAGATCTCCCTGTCTATGTGATTGTCAGATGTATTTATCAATGGATGATGGTCATGTTGTAATGGTGTATATGTGTGTGATGTT
Organism: Octopus bimaculoides; assembly: GCF_001194135.2. Classification (NCBI taxonomy): domain Eukaryota; kingdom Metazoa; phylum Mollusca; class Cephalopoda; order Octopoda; family Octopodidae; genus Octopus; species Octopus bimaculoides. Next base: position 63,624,130 of record NC_068985.1, on the reverse strand, counting down.
GGTGTGTGTATGATGTAGCTAAAGCCATGAATTAAACTGGATGGTATATGCTATAATCACACAAACACAATTACATATACACACACAATCTTACAAACCCTCAATCAGACAAAGTTACATGAACACACACACTCACACACACACACACACACACACACACACACACACATGCAATCAAACAATAGCACATACTCAATCATATTATCACATGTTTATGTACATATATATGCACAATGACACATATACATGGTTACATACGCACATATACATGCACACAACAGTCATACAGTTAAATACACTCATATACACATACAATCACTCTCTCACACATACATAAATTTACAAAATGACTCCAATGATATGAACTGCTATAACTTCTAATTACCTGTTAACTCACCTGTTGCCTTATACTAATATATCTGTATTCTTTGGCTGGACTATTTTTGAGCATGGTGGCTATTTTCTTTTGTTATTCAGTCTCAGGTTGTATATTCTCCTCCCTTTATTATCCATTGTGCTATGATTTTCCTTCCTCTTCTTTCTTCATCTTATTAAATCCCAAATTTTGGTTTTTACTGTTTTGTTTTTACCTTGAAATGTTATTGTTATTACATAAAAGTATTTTTTGCTTGCTGTCATATTAGTTTACAATTTCTAGGTTCACTGGGTTTGGGTAAACCTCCATTGTTAAACAGATATTCAAATATTTGAGAAGTCCTCCATCTCTCTGGCAGCCATATGTGTAGGGAATTAGTGAGAATATTTGTCCCTTTAGTCCAACAGAGAACAGGATATTTCTGAAATTGTAGCAATGAAATTGACTCTTTGGGAGTATCAGCTGTATGTTGTAGAGTTACCATACTAATTAAGTAATAAAGATATGAATGTTGTGGAATAACCATACTATATAACAATGATAATAATTAAGACAGCAACGTGTTGTGTAGTGTAATTATCATACCAGGTAAATCATAATTAAGCTACTTGTGTAGTGTAGACTTACCATTCTATGACTCAACAATTAAGATAAGTGTATATTAGTTATCTCAGTAAATAATAAAGACAGCAGTGTGTTAATTACCGCTCTAATTAAATAATAAAGTGTGTGTCTGAATATGTAGTTTTGAATAAGACATCTGAATATATAACCTTGAATGTAGACATCTGAGCATATAGTTTTGAATGTAGATATGTGTATTTTGTCTTGAATGTAAATGTAGGACAATGTAGATTTGCTATGTAGATGGAGGACTATGTAGCTTTGAAAAACTAGTGACACATCTAGATTTCATGGAAAGCATTTCCAACTTTGTAGGTTAATATAGTGCCAAATGCAAAAGTTACTGATAGAATACATTAGTAGTTAAAACAAGTGGAGTGCCTTCCCTGTGGAAAATCAATTTCTCTTGAAAAATGGAAGAGACTCATGTATGTATATGTGTGTGTATGTATGTATGTATGTATGTATGTATGTATGTATGTATGTATGTATGTATGTATGAATGAGGTGCATTTCAGCAGTTTTTAGACTTTTTCTGAAAAGATATTTATTAATTTCTAAGAAGTACAAAACTCTAATCTCCTTCAAAGTAAGATCCCCTCATTCCTGCCACTTCATGAAGACCCCTTGGAAGTCCTCCCAAGTGAGGGCATCCAGGACCTTTGTCATAACCTCCTTCATCTACAAAATAACTGCCCCTGAGGTTCTTCTTAAGCTTAGGGAACAACCAAAAGTCACAGGGAGCAAGGTCTGGACTGTAGGGAGAGTGAGGGACACTTTTAATGCCCATCTCTGTCAAGTAGTTGGTCACCAGAATGCATGTCACTGAGCACTCTGAAAACAAACTTTGCACATTTATAGATTTTCATAAATAATTTTGTGCATAGTTGCCACTAGAACTCCAATCTAAATGTTTATTATCTTTATAAACACATGATGGTCTTTATCCAGAAAACTGCGAATTTTCTCAACTGACTCTGATGTTCTGACATCCCTCTCCCTCCCACGCCTCTCATCATTTTTCACCTCATCTTTAGTGTATTTAAACCTCTTGCACCAATGCAAAAGTTAATCCATAAACAGTCTGGAGCATTTCATAAGCTTTTGTAGCATTTTTGCCCAGTTTAACATGAAAATATATTGAATAGCAAGCTTCCTGATGTCTCAACTGCATTCTGCGAACTAGTCAGCTGTGTCAAGCAGTGTATTGTGGGATGTGTTCAAAGTTCTGTTGCAACCATTTCCATCAATCTGGAATACAAAAAAAATTGGAAGGTCAGCTTGTAAGATGTATGACAATGCTACAATAAACCTATGATAATCTAGGATAGTTAGACCTGCCTCTCCTAAAAAGGTCTTTAAAACTTCTGGAATGCACCTTGTATGTGAATGTGTGTATATGTATATATATATGTGTGTGTATATATATATATATATATATATATATATATAATGGATTGACACCTGTCTTTTTTATTTATTTATATGTTATTCACCTATCTCAGAACATGCCTTTCACATATTCTGAAGTTTATTGCAGACTATGCATTTAATAAATTATACATGTCTGAATAGCTCAAGAGCAGATTGTATACTCAGCTGAATCTAGTTTTCTGCAAGCACTACAAGAACTTCATTCTGTCGGTACTGATATACCAAGGTTGATATTTGCAAATTATTGCTGTTTGTGCACCTTATTCTGGCTTAACTAGGCTTAACTAGGTGTACCTTATTTAACTGAAGTTTATATAAATGTTTATATATAATATGTATGCCTGAGAAGGGCATGAAAGAGTCACTTTTGTGTGACCCGTATAATCATATCTGCTTCTCAAAGGCAGGTCTACTCAGCCACAAATTTGGTCATGGAGGTGCTTCTGTCTATCAATGTGATAGCCAGCATGTTCTTTTGCTCACCTTGTGTAGTAGAGTGTGTTGGGTGGTCAGTGGACTAATGTGGCTTTATAGGTTCCAACATCCAGCTGATCAGGCTGTTGTTGGGTGGCTGACTTGTCCTTGGACTGCAATGACTTTGCAGACCTTAGGAACAGTGTGAAATGTCATCAGTGATGAGGAGGCCAAATGTGAGATGTTTCTTAGAATGAAATGGGGGTTAAGAAGTCTTACTCAGTAATGAGTTGACTTCCACCATGTACATATATGTATGTGTGTGTGTGTGTATACACAGGCTGTGGTGAATATATTGTCTAAATTATACAGAAATGAAAATAACACTGATATCTCATTTTAACAGATATATTTACCAAAATTACATAAAAACATCTTGAAATACTAAAGAGTAAAATTTATTCAATAAAATTACCATTGGCTTAAACCACGGCCTCCAGCCAACTTTGGAATCTCCTGCAACTCTTCTGGATGGTCGCCTTGTTTAAGTTGGTGAATGCTGCAGTAATCCTTGCTTTCAGTTCATCTTTGGTGTTACAAGGAGTTTTGTTAATCTCTCGCTCAACTGTGCCCCACACATAATAATCAAGGGGGTTGCAGTCTGGGGAGTCAGGTGGGCAGGTGTTAGGGGCAATGTGGTCGCAGAAATTACCTGACAACCGTGACTGGGTTCTCCTATTTATTTGGCATGGTGCAGAGTCCTGTTGCCAGTCATAGGTTCATCCAGCATCCACCCTCTTGATCCAGGGCAGCACTACCTCCTCCAGGCACTTGATGTAGGCCTCCATGTTGAGTCTGAGGCCATGTGGGAAGATGAATGGAGGCATAATGTCATCATCACTAGTGATCACCCCAAACACCATGGTGTTGATTGGATGTTTGATTTTTATCACTCTCAGTACATGTTTTAAGTACAATCTGCCCTCAGAATGACACTCAGACACTCTGAAATGTTCATATTGGAGCTTCCAGCATGAATGCCAAGTAGTACAGTATGTTGTTTCCAAATTTCTGGGAGAGTGAATTGCATCATGGAGCTGTTTTTCTCACAGCTGGTGCCCAACTGACCCTACTATACTGTGTAGTTGGCAAAATAAAAAACAAACGATGCACATTCACAAAATTAAAAGTATGAAATTGCAACAATTTACCCATTGCACCCTGTGTGTGTGTGTGTGTGTGTGAGTGTAAAAAAAATTAACATAGACAGCCATGCACTGCGTGCTACCAAAAAGGAAAACTATAATTGTCACTAAACAATACTAAGGGTGTTAGAACACCTACATTGCTAGAAATAAGAGCTAAAAAGCTTTAATGCTATAGTTAAACCTTTTAATTGTATACATATATACTGGCAGGGACAGTAATCACATGAAAACACCAGTTGAGAATTCCTTATACTGATAGGTCAGTTTTGGCTATTTCCATAGCCTCATCAGTAAGGACTGTTTGATTCAGCTGATTCTGGACTTAATTCTCTATTAGTATATATGTATTCACCATAAAAATCTACAGATGATTTAGTGAGTCACTAATATGCATAAAAAAATTAATATAGACATCCATGCACGATGTGTTACCAAAAAGGAAAACTATAATCATTACTAAATGTTACTTAAGGGCGTGTTTGTGTGTGTGTATATGTATATATATATATATATATATATATATATGTATGTAGTATGTATGTATATGTATCATTATAATCAAGGATAAACTCTACAAGTAGCTAACATGTAATAAACCATTAAGGTAAAAATTAATACCAAGTATCAACCATTTAGCATGTAGTAAACTATTTATAAAATTATATACTTTGTATGTATGTATGTGTGTGTGTGTGTGTGTGTATATACATATATATATATATATATTAGAAATATAATATTTCTAAATCTCTCAGAGAGATTTAAGCAGTAGTGGAACGACAAAGTTGTAGTATATTGTCAACTTAATGTGACAATCCCAATAAGGGAATACACTACTGCTGTTTAGCCCTAGGAAGCTGGACCGCTTCCTGTCGGCCTTGACACAATTACTGTGTCCTTAAGTTTGTGAAGGGGAGACAAGCTCCCCCACCCAGCCTAGCCAGCATTCATGGACATGTTTCTGAGTCTTTGCTCGTCATCAGCCTGAAGTAGCTTGC
>NC_068985.1:63617525-63618568 GCF_001194135.2 Octopus bimaculoides | reverse complement strand
TATATATATATATATATATGTATGTATATATACTAGCTTAAAAACCACCCAATAGGGCAGCTTCTAAGCTACTAAACCCAAATGGGAAGAACTGCGAAAAGATTTTTGACTTGTTTTGGAGAATTTGTTGCAATTGCTTCCTCTAGAGTCATATAACAATGATGATCACATTTGTCACAAAAAACTACATAAGTGAATCACCAAAGATAATCGTTAGATTTCACAATCAATTTCAATTATTCCAAAAAATTTGTCACAAAATATCATGTAAAAAAATCACCAAAAACAATCACTGTAATGTACACTTGGGAATCCAAAATTTCAGGATTACAGGTCTGGATATAGCCCAGAATGTTGTTAATTTACACATGGAGTTATCGTTTGAATTATAAAAATTGTTATTGTACAAAACAATTTGTCGCAAAAATCACACCGAAAAATCGCCGCAAACATTGCCAGCAATGAATACTTGGGAATCCAAAATTTCAGGATTGCGGGGCTGGGTTTGGACCAGGATGTTTTTAATTTATCCATGACATTGGCGTCATTCCAAAATGGTATATGTTGGACTACGGCCTCTAGGAGTAAAGTTGGAAAAGTGTAACATCCTGACACAGACATTCACACATATATTAAATATATGTATATATAGACACACTGTATATATATATATATGTGTGTGTGTGTGTGTGTATATATATGTGTGTGTGTATATGTATATATATATATATATATGTGTATATATATGTATATATATATATGTATGTATATGTATCTATGTGTATATGTATATATATATGTATATATACATATATGTATATATAAGTATATATATGTATATATACGTATATATATGTATATATGGGAGAATATACAAATAATAACAACAGACGAGGCCAGGTGGTGTAAATAACAAAAGTATATATTAGTATGACGCTCTGGAATACGGAAAGTCTTTAGCCATCTGGTTTCACCAGTCCTCAGTCAAATCGTCCAACCCATGCTAGCATGGAAAGCGGACGTATATATGTACGTATGTATAT
>NC_068985.1:63614506-63615194 GCF_001194135.2 Octopus bimaculoides | reverse complement strand
AACTGAGAGCAATAGTCTAGGCGGCTCAGAACAAATGTTTTCCATAGAGTCAACATGACTTTTTGATCCCTTGTACGGAATGTCCTCAGTATCCACCCAGCCAGTTGTCTGCACTTTGCTGTCAACTTGACAATGTGCATGTGAAATGATGCATCACTACACATGTTGATTCCCAGATCTCTTACTGTTTGTGGTTCTGGGATTGCAGTACCTCCAGGTCCTGTGTATGCCAGTTGGGAGGCACTTGTGGCCTTGTAGCACAGTACTTGAAATTTTTTGCATTGAACTGCATATTATTTTGCTCTGCCCACTCGTATATTGCATTTAGGTCATTCTGCAGGCTTACAATAACATCAGGATTCTTCATTGCCTGAGATAGTTATTGTGTCATCAGCGTAGCTAGTGACAGTGGCTCTCCGAATGACCGTGGGCATGTCCAGAAGGGCCACTATGAACAGTAGTGGCCCCAGGACAGTTCCTTGCGGAACACCGCTCAATATTTGCGTTTCCCTAGATAGTTCTCCATTGGCTGCAACTGTCTGACTTCTACCATATATATATAATATAGGTGCGGAAGTGGCCATATAGGTGCAGGAGTGGCTATATAGGCGCAGGAGTGGCCATATAGGTGCAGGAGTGGCTATATAGGCGCAGGAGTGGCTATATAGGCGCAGGAGTGGCTGTGTGG
>NC_068985.1:63612102-63613966 GCF_001194135.2 Octopus bimaculoides | reverse complement strand
TATATATATATATATATTGTGTAATATCAAAGGAGGGTTAACTAGGAAGTTAGTTTTTGTATGTAGCAGATGTTCAGGAGCTATAAGCACTGTAAATGTGCAGAAAACAACTTCTGCCACATTCCAGGGAGAAAAACTGGAAGTGGTTGATAGCTTCCGATATGTAGGTGACCAAGTTAGTAGTGGGGGAGGGTGCGCTGAAAGTGTAGCTGCTAGAATTAGAATAGCCTGGACAAAGTTCAGAGAGATCTTACCTCTGCTGGTGACAAAGGGCCTCTTGCTCAGAGTAAAAGGCAGACTGTATGATGCATGTGTACGAACAGCCATGCTTCATGGCAGTGAGACACGGGCCGTGGCTGCTGAAGACATGTGTAGGCTCGCAAAGAATGAAGCCAGTATGCTCCGATGGATGTGTAATGTCAGTGTGCAAACTAGAAAGAGTGTACGTTCCTTGAGAGAAAAGTTGAACCTAAGAAGCATCAGTTGTGGTGTGCAAGAGTGACGGTTGCGTTGGTATGGTCATGTGGCGAGAATGGACGAGGATAGCTGTGTGAAAAAGTGCCACACCCTAGCATTTGAGGGAACCTGTGGAAGAGGTAGGCCCAGGAAGACCTGGGGTGAGGTGGTGAGGTAAGACCTTCGAACATTGGGCCTCACCGAGACGATGATTTCTGACCGAGAGCCAAGGAAATATGCTGTGCATGAGAAGACCCGCCAAGCCAAGTGAGACCTAAATCCAAGGCCTCTGCCAGGGGTATAGCCAGCCCACTTATGCGTACCTTTCCTTCATTGGACACTAAACTCCACTCGCGAAGACCTGTTGAGGCAAGTGAAATCAAAATCGAGTTAAATTCGATGACTGGCACCCATGCCAACATCGTCTCCTTCATTGGATACGAAACTCAGCTTGCGAAGACCTCTTGGGGCAAGCGAAATCGTGATAGCACCTGTGCCCAGCCTCGCCTTTCTGGCACTTGTGCCCGCAGCATGTTTAAGGACTTTCGAGCGAGATCGTTGCCAGTGCCCCTGGACTGGCTCTTGTGCAAGTGGCACATAAAATACACCATTTTGAGCGTGGACATTGCCACTATCGCCTGACTGGCCTTCGTGCCGGTAACACATAAAAGCACCCACTACACTCTCAGAGTGGTTGGCGTTAGGGAGGGCATCCAGCTGTAGAAACTCTGCCAAATCAAATTGGAACCTGGTGTAGCCATTGGGTTTCACCAGTCCTCAGTCAAATCGTCCAACCCATGCTAGCATGGAAAGCGAACGTTAAACGATGATGATGATGATAATGATATATGTATATATGTACTGCATTTCTCCTAATAGTGTAACAGCCTCTAATAAACTGACACCCAAACACCAACCAACTGAATTAGTGTGACTGTCACAATATTGAAAAATGTACAATAAAATAGATAATAATTGTTGTATTTGTTTATTGTCATACAGCGGGATACTGAACAGCAGCTAGTATGTTATAAGCTGTACTATAAAGAAATCTATTAAAAAAAATATTGATAATATTAATTTTTAGAAAATCATTAGCAAAATCTAAAGCAACATACCATGCAATGAAGAGAAAGTGAAAATGAGTAACACAAAATTCTTGAAGACGGCTGCTTGCCAAACTATTACTCATTCATTGATGATGATTGAAAATTAACCAATAAAATGCAATCATCACACAAGTGGCCATGGTCCTCTTACACTTTCATTTGCAGCCTAGGCATATATTGTTAGACACAGTAGACTCAACTATAACATTCTGTTGTCGGTCAGTGCATGTCTGATAGATAGATATATATAATATAAATAATAAATATATATCTATATCTATATCTATATCTATATATAT
>NC_068985.1:63607160-63611928 GCF_001194135.2 Octopus bimaculoides | reverse complement strand
AGGACGTGAGCAACTGTGTAAACAAACGAGTTAAATACACAAGCAATGAGAGAAAAAGATGGAAATCAGGATACGTAACACAAAGAACGGTTGTTCAGCAGTTGTTGGCTGTCTGTCTACTCCTCATTTCAAGTATTCAACAACAATATGAGTCTTCGAAGACAGTTGCTGCCATAAATTTCAAAATGACATTTTGGATTTATGGAGAGTCAAAGTTGGGAACAAAAACAGGACAATGGAGATATACAAGGAAACTGAACAAAAACAAACAGGGAAGGTCATTAGACCAGAATGAGAGGAAAATAGGGAATGCTGGGGGAATATTTTCTTTGGAAAGATAGAAGAGAGAGATAGAAGACGTACAGTCATTAGAATATCATGCAGGGAAAGAAAGATGGACGATGGTCTTATGTGAGCAACTAGAGAGAGAAAAAGAGATTGAGAGAGAGAGAGAGAGAGAGATAGAGAGAGACAGATAGAAAATGGTGAAGGGGAGAAAAAGGGAATTAGAGAAAGATGGGGGAGATATATACATATACATATATATGTATATATATATATATATAATTTAGAGAAAAGAACCACAATGCTTGAACTCATCCATGAAAATCCAGTCACATATAGAAAAATACACTCTAGAAAATACACTTAAAAGATCTATAAGAAAAATACAAAGTAATAAATATTAAAATAGCTGTTTATATGTAATATCTAAATGTACATACACACAAATATATAAATACATACAGATGAAAAGGTGCAGGTGTGGCTGTTGTAAGATGTTTGCTTCCCAACCATACACTCCCACATTGAGTCCCACTGCATGGCACATTGCGTGTCTTCTACCATAGTCCTAGCCTGACCAAAGCCTTGTGAGTGGATTTGATAGTCGGAAAAATGCCCACAGTATTTATGCATGTGTGTGTGTATGTTTGTGTGTGTATCTATGAGTGTGTCTTTGTGTGTTCTCCCACCACCACTTGGCAACCAGTGTTGGTTTGTTTACATCTCTGTGAGATAGCAGCTCAGCAAAGAAGATTGATAGAATAAGTATTATGTTTAAAGCAGAAGATAAGTACTGGGATTGAGTCTTTGACTGAACCCCTTCAAATCTGTGCCCCAGTATGGCTGCACTCAGTTAACTAACACAAATATAAGAAATGATAAGTGATAAAGATTGGATGTGTATATACGTGTGTGTGTGTGTGTGTATGTGTGTGTGTGTGTGTGTGTGTGTGTGTGTGTGAGAGCTAATATGTCAACATGAGTTAATAGTCAACTTGGCTGGCACCACTTAATGTATAGTGTCACTGATAAGAGTTAGTTGAGGAATAAATTGTTTACACTTCAAAATGTTCTGTAGATTATTTGTCAGTTGAAATTTTCCCCTGAATTCTGTGAGTTTGTTACTAGCCTATTCTTAGTATATTACTAGTTTATTCCAATGGAATGACCTCTCAAATGACAGCAGCTTTTACTTTTATCTTTCATTGTAAATTGAACCCTTATAAATGTTGTTGTTGTGTGCAGCAGTTCATCAATTCTCCTTTGTTAACTGTTGTATATAGCTCTTGACATCAGCTCACCAGCATCCCAGTTGACATCTTCCCAAACCGTCATTGCCGCTGGCAACATTGCCTCATCAGCCACTTTGTCTGCTTCTCCTTCAAGCCAGTCTGCTGAGACCAAATTGTCCTCAGTCTCCTCTTCAGGGACAGCTCAGCGTAAAAGTATGATCACTCGGGCATCTAGCACTATATTGACACCCACCATTAATGGAACACCATGTAAGTTCTTTGTTGATTCTGTTTCTAAACTAATTCTACACATTACAGCCTCCTTGCTCTTTGTCTTATATATCCACCACCACCATGTTCATCTACTGTTTTATTGAGTCACAAACATATGATTATAATTTTCCCTTCATTTATTTTAAATGAATAATTTATGTTTTTGTTTTGTTCATGGGTTTTTATGGGGTCCAAGCTGATATTTTTTTTTAAATTTCTTCTCATGCATATTCCAGACTGATTTTAAAAGAAGAATTCATTTTTGATAGATAAAGTGGGGCTTAAAGTGCTGCATGTGGGACTCAGGCCCTACTCCAGCTTCTAGTTATATATATATATGTGTGTGTGTGTATAGATAAAACTTACTTGGAAAAGGATGCATGGCGTTCGATCATATAACAATATAAATAATATATATTTATATTCATATATACATATGTATATGTACATACTTACATGTATATGTATATGTGGGCACAGGACGTCACAAAACATAAACAAGAAATACGAAGTATGAGGACATGGAATAAGAACTTTTTTTTTTGCAAGCAACGAAAGAAACAAATGGGAAACAAGATAAAAAACACAAAGATCGACCCTTCATCAGTTGTCAGCTGTTTTTCACATCCGTATTTCTAGCTATTCACTGATGAAGGGTTGTTCTTTGTGTTTGTCTTGTTTTCCATTTGTTTCTTTCGTTACTTGCAAAAAAAAGTTCTTATTCCATATCCCCGTACTTCGTATTTTTTGTTGTTTCTGTTTTGTAACATCTTGTGCTCACATATGCATATGTATATATGTATAAATGTACGTATGTACGTATACATCCTCATCATCATCATCGTTTAACATCCGCTTTCCATGCAGGCATGGGTTGGACGATTTGACTGAGGGCTGGCGAGCCAGAAGGCTGCACCAGTCTCCAATCTGACCTGGCAAAATTTCTACAGCTGGATACCCTTCCCAACACTAACCACTCCGAGAGTGTAGAGGATGCTTTTACGTGCCACCGGCACGAGGGCCAGTCAGGCAGTACTGGCATCGGCCATGCTCAAATGGTGCTTTTCACCTTCCACCTGCACAGGAGCCAGTCTGGTGGCACTGGCAATGACCATGCTTGAATGGTGCTTTTTTTTACGTACCACTGGCATGGGAGCCAGTCAGTGGCCCTGGCAACGATCATGCTTGAATGGTGCTTTTAATGTTCCAGTGGCATGAGTACCAATCAGGCGGTACTGTCATCAGCCACAACAGCAATTGCACTTGCCTCAACAGGTCTTCACAAGCATAGTTTATTGTCCAATGATTGAAGGGTACTCTTAAATGGACTGGTTGTACAGCATTGGCATAGGCCACGGTTGTGATCTCACTTGGCTTGCCAGCTCTTCTCAAGCACAGCATATCTCCAAAGTCTTGGCCGCTTATCATTGCCTCGGTGAGGCCCAATGCTTGAAGGTCATGCTTCACCACCTCATCCCAGGGCTTCCTGGGTCTACTTCTTCCACAGTTTCCCTCAACTGCTAGGATGTGACACTTTTTCACACAGCTCTCCTCATCCATTCACAACACATGACATACCAGTGCAGTCATCTCTCTTGCACACCACATTTGATGCTTCTTAAGTCCAACTTTTCTATCAAGGTGCTTACACTCTGTCATGTATGCACACTGACATTACACATCCAGTGGAACATACTCGCTTCATTCCTTGCAAGCTTACGCATGTCTTCAGCAGTCATTGCTTGTGTTTCACTGCCATGTAGCATAGCTGTTCATACACATGCATCATAGTCTACTTTTTACTCTGAGTGAGAGTCCCTTTGTCACCAGCAGAGGTAAGAGCTCTCTGAACTTTCCCCAGGCTATTCTTATTCTAGCAGCTACACTTTCAGAGCACCCTCCCCTCCTCCTGACTTGGTCACGTAGGTAACGGAAGCTCTCAGCTACTTGTAGTTTTTCTCTCTGAAATGTGACAGAAGCTGTTCTCTGTACGTTTTCAGTGTTTATTGCTCCTGAGTATTTGCCACACACAAAAACTATCTTATCGTCCCAGTTAGCCTTCCTTTGATATTGCTCTATCTCGTATGTGTCCATAGCTTACACTGGGTACATTTTATGGAGTTTCTACCTATGCCTATTCTACAGATCAAGCAGGGCTGAAGGGATTTGTGGTTTGTCAGCCTTCCTACATATTAAGACTTTTTTTTTTGGCTAGGTTGATTCTAAGGCCCTTCAATTCTAATCCTTGCTTCCACACCTGAAACTTCTCCTCTAGTTCTGATAGTGACTCAGCAATTAGGTCAAGGTCATCAGCATGGAGGAGCTCCCAGGAGCATCCTGTCTTGAATTCCTCTGTTATTGCCTGGAGAACTATGTGGAATAAGAGAGGGCTGAGGACTGATCCTTGGTGGATCCCTATCTCTACCCAGAATTATTCACTGTACTCCTCGTCAACCCTCACCTTACTGACAGCGTCCCTGTACATGGTTTGTACAGCTCTCACTAAACATTCATCTATCACTAGTTTCCTCATTGACCACCAGATGAGGGATCGGGGGACCCTGTCAAAGCTTTCTCCATGTCAACGAAAGCCAAGTACAGAGGTTTATCTTTGGCTAGGTATTTCTCCTGCAGCTGTCTTACCAGAAATATAGCATTAGCAGTGCTTTTCCCTAGCACAAACCCAAACTGCATCTCATCTAGACTGACCCTCTCCCTAATTAGTTGCACTATGATCCTCTTCTTTACTTTTATTACTTGATACCTCTGTAATTATTTGTATCTAATGCGTCACGTTTACCTTTGTAGCAGTTGACTATGATGCTACTACACCAGTCATTGGGTATGACTCCTTCATGTATCACCTGGTTGTCTATACAGGTGACTAGACTATAGCCAACACCGCAAGATATTTTAAGCATCTCTGCAGTGATTCCTGATGGGCCAGGGGGCTTTCCCTGTCTTCATACCCTTAATTG
>NC_068985.1:63601237-63607150 GCF_001194135.2 Octopus bimaculoides | reverse complement strand
TATATATATAAGGTAGAAAGACAGATAAACACAAGTACACAGACTTAATTATATATATTTACATGGAATACAAAATACAGAGTATGGAGTAAGATAAATGAAAGGAATTGTATAATAGTCTTATCTTGATGGCTGTTTCAGGTGCACCATGGCTTGTGTCATAACTATGTTCATACAGTATAAAGATCTATGAAGCTGTAGGCATATGTAATAACATAATTTCGTATGGATCCATTTGTATGATGAGTGTTACCTGGTTTCAGCTAAAAAATCCATAGGAACTTAGGTTATAACATACACCTACAACATCATGGATCTTTATTATGTTTGAATGTGGTTTATGTCATAATTCATGGTGCTCCTGAAGCTGTTTAGATAAAACTGTTGCATAATTCCTTTCATTTACTTTTGTTTATTTTGTACTCTGTAATTGTATGCATTAAGCCTACTTATGTTCATCTGTTTTTATTTTCATACCAGCTCAATGAAGATCATTTTTCAGCTAACTTTTGATGCCAGTGGCACCTGCCCTGGATGAAAGAGTAGATTTTAAATTCTCCTCTATCTGAACACTACTCTGTGGGTATCTTTACCATTCTTGCTTTATATTCTCTCATGCACATTCTGATATGTGTGTATATAAAACGTATGTATGTACTTTATATAAAAGGCACATCAACAAATGGTAGTACTCTTTTCATTTCATTTTCTCTTAATTCAAAAATTGTTTAATTAGTGCTATTGTTTCATTATTCCCGTTTTCATTAGATTTCACTTACATTTTGTCATTTGTTGTTTACTATGCTATTGTATATTGAACCATCAAACTAGCAGAAGGATACTGTTTACTATTATTATTACCATTATTATTATTGAAGGCAGTGAGCTGGCAGAATCATTATCCCACCAGATGAAATGCTTAGCCTTTCACCCGTCGCTATGTTCTGAGTTCAAATTCTGCCACGGTCGACATTGTCTTTCATCCTTTTGGGATTGATAAATTACGTACCATTTAAACACTGGGGTCAATGTAATCAACTCATCCCCTCCCCCAAAATTGCTGCCCTTGTGGAAAAATTTGAAACTTATTATTAAGGTGACGAGCTGACAGAATCATTAGTACGCTGGCAATATGCTTAGCGGTGCTTCTTCTGCCACTGCATTCTGAGTTCTTATTCCACCGAGGTCAACTTTGCCTTTCATCCTTTCAGAGTCAATAAATTAAGTACCAGTGAAACACTGGAGCTGATGTAATCAACTAGTTCCCTCTTCACAAATTTCAGGCCTTGTGCCTACAGTAGAAAGGATTATTATTATTGTTGTTATTATTATTATTATTATTATTATCATTATTATTATTATTATTAAATATCAGTCAAGTACAAGCACTTATTTTTCTCTCTCCCCTCTATATTGAAGGGCCAAGAAAGCAGAGTGGTCTTGCTAAAAATGAAGAAAATATTTTTTACATTACTTAGTTATAGTGTAATGGTCTTGTCATATTGTTGCCCTGATGTAATAGTAGTAGTACTGTTACCACTACCACAATATTATATATATTGCCCTACTGTAACATTCATTTACACCACCGCAACAGCATTCAACTATGCTTCTATTACATCACCATTAGAACAGTCGACCACACTATCTTCCACAGCATATTACATAAAATGAGTCAAGAAGCAGACCTCTGCACACTTCCTCAACTTGCTAGAAATAGTTGCAAAATCTTCCTCAAAGCTTAAAGACATTATATAATGCCTTCTGAGGAAATCAAAATAGATTTAGATACTTTTAGATAGGCGCAGGAGTGGCTGTGTGGTAAGTAGCTTGCTTACCAACTACATGGTTCCGGGTTCATTCCCACTGCATGGCACCTTGGGCAAGTGTCTTCTACTATAGCCTCGGGCTGACCAAAGCCTTGTGAGTGGATTTGGTAGATGGAAACTGAAAGAAGCCCGTCATATATATGTACATAAATATGTATATGTGTGTATATGTTTGTATGTCTGTGTTTGTCCCCCCAACATCGCTTGACAACTGATGGTGGTGTGTTTGCATCCCCATAACTTAACGGTTTGGCAAAAGAGACCGATAGAATAAGTACTAGGCTTACAAAGAATAAGTCCTGGGGTCGATTTGCTCAACTAAAGGCTGTGCTCCTGCATGACCGCAGTTAAATGACTGAAACAAGTGAAAGAGTAAAAGAGAGTAAAGAGTATAGAAAACAAGCTGAGATGGTTGTGGATGGAATACATTTGATCTCAGGTTTCAGAAAATTAGATTTGTTGTAGAAAAGTGTGCTATTGTGCCATCATATGTCTTTGAAAACTATAATAGATAATTACACAAAAATTTTCCATCCAAAGCCATCTAGTTTCAATGGGTACTATAAAAATACACAGGACCCTACATAACTACTGCCATCACTCATCAGTATGGAAGGCAATAAGTACTGTAAACACTTTCAGTATCAAATACTTGTTTAAATACTTCCATTATTGGAGATACAAATATTCCATCTTTGTATTGAATAATTATATTCAATTTTGTATTGAATAATTATATTCAATACAATAGTTACAATATTTCAGAAACTGAAGTGTAGATTTCAGTTTATGTTCACATACCAGTAATGATATCATTTTGTTCTAATGAAAATATTTTAAAAAACTGAGGTATTCAATTGTCTTTACACATTTGGATAATGAAAATGTTTACTAGCCTTCCATACTGAATGTTGACTACAGTGATTCCACACAGCCTGAGTTTGCCAATTGTCCATTTTAGGCATTACTTTACAAACTCTACAATCTACAACTTACTATTGAAATTGCTTTTGATTTTGTTTAGAATTTATGTACATTTTTACTATACAGCAAGTGTAATAAACCTGACTAAATACCTTTTCTCCACAATACATAGTACTAAAGAAAGCCAGTGAATATTATATTAGATATGTTTTTCATGGATTTCATTGTTTCTAATTAGCAGTCACATTGTTCATGAGTGTTTTTTGTATAAATAAATAGTGGGTTTTTTTTTCAGTTTTAGTTTACCCATCACAAAAGTGAAATAAAAATCCAAAATTTCAGTTTTTTAAAATCTAAAGCTTCCTTTCTTTCAGTTATGTATCTCATAATTATTATTCTAAATATTTATGAGTCTTCACATTTTCTCTACTTCTCATCAAAAGACATTTTTTCTTCAATTTTGACTATTACGAAATGTTTTCTTTAGATTTACTCAGAAATTAAATAAATTTACAATATTCTTTATCTTGAAAACCTTTGTAAAAGATATTTGCTATATTTGTGATGTTGTTTGGTCAATGTGAGTGGCATCACTTGTATTCATAGAAAACTGTTGTAAACCTTCAGATATGTGTAAAATAATTGATTTCTTTTAGGGAGATGTTGAGTAGTAGTAGCAGTTGCTGTTGTTATTTAGGTCCCTATCAGCCATGAGAAGGCTTGTTATCAAATCCATTTGTATATCTAAAGCAATTTTGTCTTCTGGTACTTTTTTTTAAGATTGTAATGTATGAGAGAAATTTTGCTGATATTTGAAGCATATTGAGTGATCACCATAGATGCTCCAACATTGCCTCAGTCTCTCATAAGAAGAAAATTCATTACATTTTGTTGCTGTCTTAAACCAAACCATAGAATTAAACTGTCTTTGACACAATAATTCTAGTATGCTTCTATAACAGTTACTAATTTTTTAGTTTTGTTTTCTTTCCATGGTGACTTTTGTTTAAGGTGGAATTGATAAGTCTAGCAGTCAGCTCGTTAAAACACATTTCATATTTACAAACATTTTTGTATTCATTTCAAAATTACTTCTCTTTATCCTTCATACCAAAGTCAGCTTTTACAGAGAATATGTATGTAGGTGTGAAGGTGTGAAAATGTGGAGATGGGAATTCGTCGGTGCATGGGAATGAGAATGGGCCCCAACTATGCGAACCTGTTCGTTGGCTATGTTGATGCACAAATATTCTCAAGTTCCACTGGTCCTACTCCCGAACTATATTGCCGTTATATTGACGACTTTATCAGTGCCACCTCATTCTCCCGCGAACATCTTGACTCATTCCTCTCTTTTGTCAAATCCTTCCATCCTGCACTATCTCTGACACCTCTGTCCCCTTTCTTGACTTTTCTGTCAGCATTCATCACTCCACTCTTACCACCTCCATCCACTACAAACACACAGTCTCACACTCTTATCTCAACTTCTCCTCCTCCCACCCTAAACACGCCAAGCTTTCTATCTCCTATTCCCAATTCCTCCATCTACGCAGGCTCTGTAGTGACAACCATGACTTTGAGACTCAGTCTCAATTCATGGCTTCATCCTACGGGGATATCCCCTCACCACCATCCACACCGCCCTTGCTAGAGCACATTCCATGAACCATGCATCTGCTCTCTTCCCCTGAGCCCACCCTGCTATCTCCCGCCTCCCTTTTCCCCTCACGTACCATCCCACCACCCTACCTCTCCAAAGCACCATTCTCCAAGCTTTCGGGTGCCTCCAGTCCGACCCCCCCACTTCACACATCTTCCCTAACTGACCCCTCCCCTCCTTCAAACGAGCCCACAACCTACAAGACCTCTTGGTCCACAGCTTCTTCACCAACCCAACCTCCCAACCTGGCTCGTTCCCTTACTCCCGCCCACGCTGCCGCATTTGCCCTTACCTCTCCAACACCATCCTCCTCACTGGCACCCATCATCGACCCTATCGCATCACCGACCCCTTCACCTGCACTTCTACCTACATCATCTATTGCATCTCCTCTCTCTGCCATTCTCTGTACATCGGACAAACGGGGTGCTGCCTGGCCGACCAATTTGCGGAACACCTCCGAGACATCCGCCTTGGCAATGACACCCCAGTGTCATGCTATTTCCACTCTACCAGTCACTCCTTGCAGTAACACCTATCTGTGTTTGGATTGTCCTTGCACAGGGGCCATGCAGAGTCCCATTTTCACCGTGAACAAGGATTAATCTTCTCTCTTCGCTCCTTTGTGTCACATGGGCTCAACTCTCCTCCTCTTTTCATCTAACCCTCTCCCCTCCTTCCTACTTCCTCCCACCTCTCCTCTCCGGCTCCTACTTCTCTTTACTCCTACTTCTCTCTAACCCTACTCTTTCTCTCTTCTCTCTTACTCTCTCTCTTATTCTCTTTCTCCCTCCTCCCATACCCACCTTCCCATTCCCCGTCACTGCCAACCCACTCTCATAAGCCCATTCCACCCCTACACACTCGTACCCCACCTTCCCATCCCTTCCCATCCCATCCTATTCCACCCCTTACACCCACCCCAACCTCTGCCTACCCATATACCCCTATCTCTACCCCCACCCTCAGCCTAACCTACACCCACCCATGTTTTCCCCACTCTCGCTTCCCCACCTCCCAACACCCTCACATCACATGACGCTACACCATATCACAACACATCACTTCACAACACACCAACACGTACAGACCAGCACTGACCAATTCCCATCCCCACATTTTCACACTTTCACACCTCCATACACACATGCATATGTTAAGATCACCAGCATTCTCTCACACACACGCACCTTCGTTTTGGGATCACTACTACTTTGTTATCTCCCCTTCTTCTTAACTCTCCTGTGTGATCCTTCTGTCCGGCATTTGCCATGATAGATCGCTGACCACTACACTTATATTTTTTTTTGTTTCCTTGTTTCTCTCCTTGTTTCCTTCTGTGTTCCTTTCTGTTGAAGAGCCTAGGCTCAAAACATTAAAAACTTTCTCTATTCCCAAGCGTTATGCTAATACATCCATTTGTTGTTTATACCACCTGTCTTCATCTGTTTTTTTTTTGTGAATTCTCCCACACATACACACACACACACACACACA
>NC_068985.1:63598757-63601103 GCF_001194135.2 Octopus bimaculoides | reverse complement strand
ATAGATAGATAGATAGATAGATATTTATATATACGTATATGTATATATGAATATGTAAATAAATAACTGGATTTAAACGCAGGTGTTATTCAAATTCTTTTACTTCCGACACATGTTTCAAAGATATCACTGGTATTATTCCAAAGGAATAAAATGTTAAAATGTCTTATTGACGAGTTTCATTTCTTCATTTCCCTGAAGAGAGGGTTACATTGTTTTACACCATTTTTTTCCTTTGGAATAATACCAATGATATCTTCGAAATATGTGTTGGAAGTAAAAGAATTTGAATAACACCTGCGTTTAACTCCATTTATTTATTTATATATATTATACAAAATACTTCACGTAATCCCGAAGTTTCTACCTTTAAATACAAGGAGTGACAACCTTTTTACTTGTGTGATTTTTTGCTTCCCTGGTAGCTATTTATCTATTCTTTCCGTGTTAATTGTTTACAAGGGGAAAATACACACATCTATTTATATATATCTATATGTATATACATATATATACATAAATGTATATACATGTATATGTATAGATATGTATATATATGTATATATGTATATATATGTATATATATATATGTATATATGTGTGTGTATATATATATATATATATATATATATATATATATATATATATATATATATATA
Organism: Octopus bimaculoides; assembly: GCF_001194135.2. Lineage (NCBI taxonomy): Eukaryota > Metazoa > Mollusca > Cephalopoda > Octopoda > Octopodidae > Octopus > Octopus bimaculoides. The sequence continues at coordinate 63,600,444 of NC_068985.1, read as the reverse complement.
TATATATATATATATATATATTATATGCACCATGCATCACATGTACAATCGCAAAGTCCCCAGTATCTCGTTTCTTGGTCAGTGATGCATGGTGCAAAGTGCTTGACCAATCATATGCTTTTGCATACCAAAGTGAATTTTGTTGTCAAGCCTAAGGTTAGAGCAAATAATGTTAAATTACCTAAACGGATTGATGTGAATAAACTTAAGATTCTGTCAGTACGCAGTGAGTTTGTGAGTGAGATAAAGAATTTTTCCTGTGATGGAAGCTGGAAGTGATTCAAAGAAAGAGTGTACAAGATTTGTTATGACATTCTTGGCTTTGTTGTAAAAAAACACCAAGATTGGTTTGATGATAATGATAAAGAAGTTAATCTTATCTTAGAAGAGAAGCGAAAGGCATTTAACATGTTGCAAAATGTTGACATGTCAATGAACAGGACAGTGGCTACATATTTCAAGGCTGTAAAAGCAACAGTGCAGAGGAAGCTACGGATGATGCAGGAAAATTGGTGGAGTGATAGATGTGATGAAATCCAAAGAGCTTCAAATGCTAACAATTCCAAACTTTTTTACTCTTTCTTGAAAAAAGTTTATGGACCAGTTTCATCAAAGGTTGTGCCACTTTGGAGCAAGGATGGCACAGAATTATTAACACATCCTACAGATATCGTTGGGAGATGCAAAGAAGATTTTGATGAGTTGTTCAATAGACCCACTTAAGATGATCTCTCTTTTCTTGATAATATATCTGAGAGACCAATAAAACATCTTATACCTGAGAGACCAATAAAACATCTTATAGCATCAGTTCCAAACCTGGCTGAAATAAAAGCAGCAATCAGGAAATTGAACAATGGAAAGGCCCCTGGTATGGATGGACTAGGTGCAGAGATATATAAATATGGTGGTGATCATCTTTGTGCAATGTTGACAGATGTGATTCAGAGTGTTTGGCAAAGTGAAGAGGTTCCTCCGGATTGGCGTGATGCAGCTATGGAGATACTATATAAATCTATAGGTGGAAAGACTGTCTGTGATAATTATCGTGGCATATGTCTGTTAGCTGTTGCTGGAAAGGTCCTCTGTAGGGTAATACTGGATAGATTGCTTCTGCACATTGCTGATGAGGTTCTACCAGAATGCAATGTGGGTTTAGAGATAGTAGGAGTACTATGGATATGATATTTTCAGCTAGACAGTTGCAAGAGAAGTGCATCAAACAGAATATAGACTTATACCAGATTTTCATTGACCTAACAAAAGCGTTTGATTCAATCAATAGAATTGCACTTTGGGAGATCCTAAAAATGCCATGAAAAATTTGTGAGAATGCTTAGACAATTTCATGACAAGATGGCCATTAGTAATATGGAGGTGCTCGAGAGGAGTGGCAGTAGATGTATAGAGTCTATGATTTTGCAAAGATGTTTGTGATGGGGTGGGGGGACATTTGATAAGGATGAGTGATGAGCGACTGCCCAAGCAACTATTGTATGGTGAGCTGGAAGATGGCAGGAGACCAGTGCATAAGCCTAAACTAAGGTTTAAGGATTGCCTTAAAAATGCTCTAATACAGACAGGAATTGCAGCTGTTAATTGAGAGAGGAAGGCACAAGACCGTGCTAGATGGAGGCAGATAGTACATGGTGGTTGTTGAAGGTTTAAGAGGGAGAGAGTGAAGTAT
>NC_068985.1:63588129-63598657 GCF_001194135.2 Octopus bimaculoides | reverse complement strand
ATATATATATATATATATATATATATATATATATATATATAGTACATAATTACAAATATTTATACATATAGTGTTCGAATACTTATATATAGGCACGTATACATACATATATATGTACATATGTACTTGACCATTTCATTTGTCCATTCAACACCATGTGCTATATGGTCAGAAATATCACCACAGTGAATATAATGACGAAGTGAATATATATTTATATATAAAGCGGATAAGATCATTATCTAAAATAACAATCATATTGAGTGGCCAGCATGGGGGAAAAAGAAACCTTATAGGTAATTATTATTATTATTAAAATTATAATTAAGGGTATCAAAATGGATACCACCATGTGAGATATAAGGTTTTTGCTAGATATAAGGCTTTTATCTCTTTAAAAAACCACAAGCCTAATTTTGCCTCTAACTCCAATCCCAAGGAAGTATATACTGAGAAAGATTAATGATAACATAAGAAGTCACATGAACCTCCTTCTATGGTACAGCACTGATGAGGTATCATTATGGTTTATTGCCAACTAGGACAAGGGCAAGGCTACGTTTACACAGTTCAATATTGTCGACATTTATCCTTTGATTTCAAAATATTTATTGATGAAAACACTTTTTTTTGTAAGGGCTTCACAGATATTAGTGATAGAGGTGTTAGAGTTATCGTGCATGCCAAGAAGACAGTGCTGTTCAGCAAAGATTTGACATGGGTCGAGCAATCTGACCCCAAGGGCTCCTTTGATGTGGCTATGGGGGCATACGACAGCTCCGATGTCTGTGATCTTATTAGACTGTACATCCTGGATATCTTAGGGAAGAGGTTTCCTTCAGTCCTCTTCAGTCTCTACAGAGATGATGCCCTAGCCATCTCCAGAGGAGCCAATGGGCACACATTAGATAGACTTAGAAAGGACCTAATTAGTGCCTTTGGTTCAGTGAGACTCAAGATCACCATTGAGACTAATCTTACTACAGTAGATTTCTTAGATGTTACTTTTGATCTGGTCTCTGGTACATACAAACCCTATCACAAGCCAAATGAGAGGCTGTCCTATATTAGCACATCCTCCTGCCAACCCCCTATAGTTTTCATGAACCTAGTGAAAGGTGTAAGCAAGAGGATCTTGAATCTATCCTCTAGCCAAGATATCTTCAATGTCGCTACTCTCTACTACAATGAAGCACTGGCATTGAATGGGTTTAAGGACCACATCTTCTACATGCCAGGTCCTAGCACCACAGAAACATTGTTTGGTTTGCTCCACCCTTCTTGCTCAACATCAAGACTTGTATGAGAAGGATTTTCTTTAGATTAATAGACAAACATTTCGCACATGCACATAGATACAGGCAATTATTTAACAGGCACAACCTAAGAGTCTCCTTTAGTTGTACACCTAATATAAAAAGCATTTTAACAAGTACCCACAATACAAGGGAAGAGACAGGTTGTTCTTACAGGGTATATCATAACTGTGCAGTGGGAGGCCGAAGCGAGGTTGAAGGAGTCATCTATGAAGCTATCGTGTCACCTAGACCTGCTATCCGTGTTACCAGCAATGTAACATCCAATAGCAATATTAGCAGATTAACCAGATCTCATGCCAGTACAATCACCACAGCCAGAGATGATGCCCAGCATCACAGAGGATGTAACCGATGATCCCAGTACTATCGCCACAGATCTTCCAGCCTATTTACATTCTCATCGTTGTACCTTCAGAGTATTTCTTGGCACATCACCGCCTCCTTTCTCACTAACTCTCTCTCACTCTTGCACTCTCTCATTCTCATGCTTTCTCATTCTCACTCTCTCTCCCTAGCTCTCTCCCTCTGACTGGGTTAACAATGTATCTCCTTTACAGCAAGACATCTGTTTCTGTCCCTGTCATACTCTAACCTCTCATCGCCTGGCACAAAACCACCTCCTCTCAAAGGATTTTCATCTTACAAGTTACTTAGTGACTTCATTGGTGCTGGTGTCACACGAAAAAGCATCCAGTCCACTCTGTAAAGTGGATGGCATTAGGAAGGGCATCCAGCCATCAAGAGCATGCCAAAATAGATAATGGAGCTTGGTGCAGTTCTCTGGCTTACCAGCTCCTGTCAAACTGTCCAACCAAGCCAGCGTAGAAGATAGACATTAAATGATGATAATGATATATTATTTTCTCACTGGTTAGTGCTTTGTGTTCAAAAATTTTATATTTTTTTGCAGGAATTTCAAAATAAATGGAAGATTTGAATTGTTGTTTTTATTTGTATTGTTTTGTTACATTTGTTCTTTTTCCCCCACTCCTGCACTTATCTAACACACCCACTACATGCACCCCACCCACCCCAACTTTGTCATATAATTATATTTTGTTTGATTTGATTAAATGTTACTTGTTGTTTGTCCAGAAATTTGTATGCATATGTGCAGTGTTTGTGTTTTTTCAGTTGGTAACCATTCCTAACATTGACACTTCAGTTGGAAACAATGGGGATATTCACTAGAAATAGACCCATACAACAATAATATATTTCACCTTCCCCTTCATCATATTGCTGCTCTTTTCCATTGCTGTTCAAATTCTATTTAAATATCAAAGACCACTTCTAATTAATGTTTCTGTTGCCGGTGCCTCACACATAAATCAACGTTGGTTTTTCTCTTTACACTTATTTGTTTCAGTTCTCAGTTTTCCTCGGAGGAGGAGAAGATCTGGCTACTGGCAATGTAAATTATTTGTTGTCCACCTTTAGCACCTTTTTTCTTCACCTAACATGCTAAAACCCACCCGTTATCAACCGTTTTGTTCCCAACAATAAATTATAAACTGCATCCTCAACCTTTCTTTGACCAGTTTTCACTAGTTACTGCTTCTCATTTTCTTTCTGTCCCCATATTTTCTTGTTGCTAGCCACAGCTCTCAGCTTACCACCTGCTCCTCCATTTACAAACCTTCTGATCTGCGACACATGCATTTCACTCTTCTACAGTTGAAGAATTACATAGCTATATTTAGCCAACCTCTTAACAATAACAGCGATAAATATTCTAGAGCAGACTCTAAGTTTTTTTTTTTTTAATTCTTGAATCCATTCAGTAAGTTTTTGTTTATCAAGATTCCTTGTTTTGTCTTAAAATTTTAGACCAAGTAATCCAGTTTAGAGAAACTAATGAGAAGAATGTTTACTAATTAATAAGAGATAATGCAATTATCCACTATTTACTATTACTTCTATTATTTGATAGTATTCACTACTTCATTTATTAATTGAACAGGCCATACTAGGGCAGCCATTACCCGTAAGAATGAAAATCAAGTTTGACTTGTGTAGGGTTTAAATTTTGAACATGAAATGTCATAGCCAGATATGGTAAATTATTTTGTGTTGCGATGTTATTGATTCTGGCATTGCATGCCACCATAATTCTGCCATCAATCTCCTTGTAATGGAATTAGTAATTACATATATATTCTCTTACAAACTGAACAACTATGTTGATATCTATTGACTCATTTGAAGAAATGCATTACTGTATTTAAGCCTGCTGCACTGTGATTTGAACTTAAGAATCTAATAATTTTTGGTGGTTTATTTCTGAAATATGAATCAAGAGAGTTTATAATTAAAGCTAATAGTTTTGAAATGGCAACAGTTGGCCTCCTTCAATTTTGTAGATTTTTCCCAATATTGAAATTGGTTTTCTGATCTATTGTCGCTCCTTGCAAGTATACTTCCATAGTAAACCTTTCTCTCTCTCTCTTACGCTTAGTTTATTTTACACACACTCAGCTTATTTCTTTTCTTCTCTATTCTTGCTAATACTCCCTTTTTTTATTCTCAGAAATTACTAACTACATTTGTTTTAATTACCAATTTACTGATGTTGTTTAAGAATTTGTCATTGATGTTATCTGTCTTATATTCTTCTCCTTTCAACATTTGAAAGCAACATTCTTGAATTTTTCATACATGGAATCTATTTGACTTGATTGTTTAAAAAATCCAGAAACAAGTATTAAACACAGTACTATTCATAGCTCTCCACCAATTTTTAAATAGAACCTTGCAATTGAAATAGAAATTACTTTCATTTCAGGAAGAGTTCTCTTGAAGTTACTTCTAATGATTCTATTATATATCTTCACAAAATTCTGTTGACCTTTCAACAATAGTTCCATAATTATTTATTGAAGTTTGTTATAATATGAACCAATAAATGGTTTATTACATTCTAGTTTATTGGAGACATAATGTCACCTGAAATAGGTAGCCAGTGTGACCTGGTTCTGCTTTTCTCTTATGAATAAATTAGTGAGATTATCCACTAATTGAGAACTGATTGCTAAATGAAAGGATATCTCTATGATTATTGAATAGGGGAAAGGCAGATGTGTGTGTATTGTTAGTTGCGAGGCTAATAAACTTTTATTGTTGCCAAATAAGAGGAAAACTTACTTTATAAAACTGCAAAATGCAAATCAAACTAGCTTTTAAGCTGCTAAATGTAATGACAACTGTATTGTCTTGACTGTTCTTTTAGATGTTGACTGGGAGAATAGCATGGAATACTGACAGCAATAAATATGAGAAAACTCCAATAATTTCATTAGTTATTTCTGTTATGGATTAGTATTTAAGGTTGACTAGTACACATTTCAAAACACCTTGTTGAAGCAGTATCTCTTTTGCTTGAACTCTTGTAGCTTTTGAACTCTTGAACTCAGAATGTCAAGGCAGATGAAATACCACTAAGCATTTTATCTGGCATGCAAATAATTCTACCAAGATGCCACTCCAATTAGTTTTATAATGTGGAAATCCGAATTTCTTAAATTAATCTGGTGATAAAATAGCTTCAGGAATCAGCAGTCTTATTTTTGTTTTTTTACTATTTACATTATGTGGGGCTATGAGTTTTGTGAGGAAGTTTTTCTTTTCTTCAGGAAACATAACTCTGTTTTATCCTTATTCTGCTGGAGTGTTCCAACTAGTAGTAGTAGTAGTAGTAGTAGTAGTAGTAGTGTTGCACAAACATGGCTGTATGCACAAACCCACATGCCATGCACACATACACATGGTATGAACCCTCTGTTACTCATATATACCAGATCCCCCACACACCAATATACAATTTACCTCTATCGAACTATGTCTTCATTGATTTTCACAAAAAATTTTGATGTTGTTGCTTTTCTAATTGCTTTCTACCCAGCTAAATAGCTGCCACACTTGCTTATACCATGTAGACATTGCCTCATTGTTCTGCATGCAACAAACACTACCTGCTTTACACACACACACACACACACACACACACACACACACACACACACACACACACACACACACACACACACACACACATAGATACTCATGCACACCAGTTATGTTTCCATTAACATTTATGTGAAAATAATTTTCCTTCCATTGAATGAATCTGAAGTCATTGATAATGCACCTGACTGCTGCACTTGAAAACTGTGGTGATATTGACATAGCTGTAGACATACAAGCAAGATGTGCAGTGAAATAGCATACACCAGAATCCAGGTAGTTAATGCCTGCAAGGATATTGCAGATGTATCTGTAGTGATACACACCAAAATAGTTATGTAATATATTGAGGTCTATTACAATGCTATTGAGATGTCTTGTATTTCTGGTTATTTTTCATAATTTACCACTAATGACAGTTAGTATAAACTGTCTTGGAGTAATTATCTAAGAAGTGTATGTTGGAAATAAATCCTGTATATTGCATAACAACAGGTCATACAGCATAGGATTTATTGCCAAGGGGATTGATTGTCTTGCATTGTTGATTCCAATAGTAAATTAATCACAGAGCTAGGAAGACAGATTATAGTAAAAAAGAAATAGACATTGTCTTGTTCTGATGCTTGTAATGACCTTATAATGTCTTCTTACCAGTTTTCTGGAATTGGAAAATTCTGTTGCTTTCAAATATCCCATTAACCCTTGTCAAATGTTTTAAATGCAAACCCTGTGTTCTTTTATGTTTGTTATTCTTTATTTTGTTTCTTTACCTTGAACCCTTTTTTTGTCACATGATTTTTTGCCATGTGTTGTAGGGGCACGTACTGCACACCACATTTCCTTCAGGACAGGTAATATTTTTGATGCTGGACACCAGCCAACCAACCAACCAACCAACCAACCAACCAACACTAAACTGTCTTGCTGGTTGTCTCAAGTTCTACTAACAACACATAACATGTTTCATAACTACCAGCTTCCTTCCCATTCCACAACTCCAACATCTCAAGGTTTTGTTGTTGCCACTAATCTATTGTTGCTAGAATTTGTTTTAAAAACTGGCCAGAAATTAACCCAAGCACTAATAGAAGAAAACTAAAAATGTGTAAAAACCTTGTTGGGAAGTAAAACTTTTAAAATATGTGAATGAGAGAATGTTTAGTAAACAAAGTCTTCATAATGCTTAGTTTGTGAGGTGAAAAGAAGGCAGAGTTTATTAGAAAAGGTCAAGTTCATTATAAGCAAAAAATGTAGATGAAAGAAATATTAAAAGAAATAAACAGAGAGAACAGTGAAGAAGAAGAATTTTAAAAAAACATGCAGAAGTTGTGTATTGTTGAATGACATTAAATATATTGACAATTAAAACAACTCTGTGAGAATATGAAGCAAGTCTCAGAAGGAAACAGCATCCCTAAAAAAGATGACATTACAAACAATTAAGTGATGCTAAGCATCAGGGCCAGCCTTAGGAGGTGCGGGGCCAATTGGGTGAGGCGAGGTGGGTAATTTCCAAGGGTTCACCCTACTCTATCCACCTCCAATTTCTGTGGAAAAAATTATTTGCGGCATATTAGGAGATTAGATTAGTTGATAGCACAAGAAAAAAATGAGGAAAAAGCATTATTTCCCACCAAAATTGATTTGGGTGTTAAACTATGAATTTACCAAAACTTTTCACCATCAGTAAGCAAAACTACATTCAAACTACACTTTAAAAAAATATTCTGGCAAAAATTGGAAAGAAATCTAACAAGATACCAAAGAAACTTCTATCTGTTGCATGATGTTATGCTAAAAGAGATATACATAAAAAGCAAATTAATAATTAGAATTTTTCTGAAGCTGGTTATATACTTGCCTTATATTTTTTTCTATAACATCTATTGTAGAAACCACAGTCCTGTCTGCCTGTTTCTTAGCTGTATGGTTCTGGGTTTAGCATGACTGTGTGACATCAAATGTCTCCTACTATAGTCCTCTGTGTGTGTGTGTGTGTGTGTGCATATGTGGCTGTGTTTGTGCTTGTCCAAAAACCTGAATGGGAGTCATAGCAAAGAAATTTTCTCTTTTAAACAAGAGACAAGAAATTTTATCTCACCTCCTCGACTCTCTTTCTCTCTCTCTCTCTCCCCCACTGTACACACACACATGTGCGTGCATATGTGTATGTATACAATTCACTAATCACAAAAAAATACATATACGTATGATCATACACATACAAGCATAAACATACATACACATACATTCACACAAATACAAAGACTTCAACCAAACCTCTATGAAAAATAATTGAACTTTTCACCTTTGTTTAACCATGTCCCTTGGACAGAAATTCTTGTGGCCAAAATACTGAGCACACATTTAGCCTTTTGCTTTTATCATTTTATTTTTTCTTTCTTTAATACATATATATAGAGAGATATACACACACACACACACACACAAAATACACTTTAATTGAAATAAAGTTCCCCAAAATTAAGCATATACAAAGTATATTTATAGCAACTCACACAAAAATACGCACACATATATACATATAATTCAACATACATTTAAACAACCACATACATACTCTCACACACACAAATATTTTACCAAAACATGCCCATAAACACTCCCAAACATTCACATACTCACATGCATACATACAATTGACCCTTACACTAAAAATACAAGCAAGGCTGACCCAAACAATTTTGGATGAATGAGTTTATCTTTTGGTATCTTGTGTTGCTAAAGTGTAGAAAGTATGATTTTTTAAGGAGCATTTTTATGTAATTTTTTTTTAAACTTCAAGGAGACCACCTTCATGAAATGTGGCAGTATAGGATGTAACCCCCTTGAGTGTGAGGCCTACTTGGGCATGGGGTCCGATTGGGAACAATCAATCCAATTGGCTTAAGGCCAGCCCTGCTAAGCATAGTTACATGATGTGCAGAACTAGAGAGACCATTGTAAGCTGATTTTTGTATACAGCATGTATGTTGAATATATAGCATATGGATATGTATATATACATATAGAACATTGGATATATATTAAATATATAGCATTAAATATACATAGCATATGTGCGTATGTGTAAAGATATATGTATATATGCGTGTGTGTGTGTGTGTATATATATGTGTGTGTGTGTGTGTGTGTGTATATATATATATATATATATATATATTCAGCTGTGAATGACCATGAGATTGCACCTAGAAAGTTCCCTTCTGAGGCCCAAGACCAGCAGTTACCCATACATACCAGTCTTTCCTTTCCTTGGCACTGATGCTGTCTGAGAGAAAAGCAAAGGTTGATACAGCTGACACCAGTAACATCATAACTCATATCTTCAGCTGAATGAACTAGAGCAACATGAAATAAAGTGACTTGCTCAAGAACTCAACACACAGCCCAATCTGGGTAAGCCTGATGCTCTAACCACTGAGCCATGTGCCTTCATATATATATGTATTTGGTGAGTTTATTTCACCAAAGAAAGATGTTGTGGCTTGCCACTTGCAGTCCCTGTATATCTCATGAGGTTGGTGATTTTGTGTGGCCATTCGAGTTACATATTTTAGCTCTTATTTCTAGCAATTGTGGTGCTGTCTTGCACCCTTATTTTTGAATTTTTCCTTTTTGGTTTTAATTGCTATAGCCAACTATATTATAATGTATTTAATATATCGTAATATATTATTTTAATATAATATCTCATTGTATTTTATATATATGTGTGTCTGTGTGTGTGTATCCTATATCATATTCACTGAATCTTCCACCTCCCCTTGATTAATAAAGTGTCATGAGTACTGGAAGTTAGCCATGGATTGGAATGAGTAATAATCTAAGGGATCTAGATCCAGACTATATGCTGGGTGTGATAGTTCAATTTCCTCAAATTCTTGCTGTTGTTTAAGGGCTGTGAGGCCTTGCTGAAGAGCTCACTTTCTTTTAACCAATGCTGAGTATTTTTGCATACGTCTGCTCCAGTTGTTTGAAATACAGGTTTGCATTGATGGATTGAGTGTCTAGAATGAACTTGTAGTGAAGTATCTCCTCATAATTCTACCAGAGGCTTAGCATCACCTTGTGTTTAAAATGCCCATGTTTGGCAACAAGTTCTGGAAGCTGGACCTTACTTGGCCACTGCTTATGCACATTAAGATTATGGAAAAGTATCTCCCTTGGATTATTACTTGTTCTGATCCATGGCTCACTTCCTGTGCTTGCGACATTTCATCAGTTGAAGAGGTGGAAGCTTCAGTGAAGGAGTCCTTTGCCTTGAAAGAAAAGGACTCATATCTGCATAGAATCAAAGAACTTGCAGAAAGGTGGATTCACAATGCTGCATGATGGCCTCTACTTTGGATGTTAGGCTGTTTTTGCAAATAATTTAGCAAAATACTGCAAAACTTTTGACTCAAGACGGAAGCAGCAAGATGAACGTGTTGTATGATAGATGATGGTAAAACAATATGGGTGATAATGATTGTTGGATCAAGAATACTATTTCAAAATTGGAAGAGAACTAAATAAAATGAAGTTGCCTTTGTTAAATTTGTTAAAACTATTGTCAAAATTTTCTGGCTGGTTAAAAATGTGTTTATAAAATGTGGTCAACAATTTCTCGCCAACCTACTCTGTCTCTAATCTAATCACACCAAATTCTTGTGGAAACTCCTAAGATTCTTTCACTAACTTAACTGCTATTCTTTCTTCTTTGCTTTAATTTTGGCCACACATTTTTATTATTCTCTATCTAATATATTTATGTTGGTTTAACAATATATTCTTCTGATCCTCTTCCCTCTCAAATGAAGAAGTGTGCCTTCTGTGGCATGTCTACCTTTCAGCTCTCACACATAGTTCTTTCACTCAGACAATACAAAATTTCCAAATAAAACTAACACCGTTTCCCCAAATTCCCTCCCCCAACACACTACCACTTTGATCAATACCATGTTTGTATATGACTTATTTTTGCTGATCTTCACTGTAGCAAACAACTGCAGCTAAAATTAACTACTTCTGGTAATTTCTTGAAATTCTACAGTTAATTGGTGCACAAGGTTGAGAATGTTTTGAAATCTTGCTTCTGTCATTTTGTGTTGTTAGACAATTATACTACTCCATTGGCATGGCTGGACAACAGGACCTACATTTAATCATTAGTGGAGTGGTTTGGAGTAGGAAGAGCATTCATATATATATATATATATATATATATATATATATATATA
>NC_068985.1:63584924-63587433 GCF_001194135.2 Octopus bimaculoides | reverse complement strand
TATATATATACAGACATATTCATCATCACCTGTTTCTGCCTCCCTGTCTCTCAGTCACACTCTAACCTTTCATCATCAGACAGAAGATTCCGTCCTCCAATGTCCCCTCCCCTCTCAAAATTCCTTGTCTTGCAAGTTACTTGGTGACTCTGCTGTTGCCATGTAAAAAGCACTCAGTCTACTCTGCGGAGTGGTTGGTGTTAGGAAAGGCATCCAGCTGTAAAATACCCTGCTAAAATAGACACAGTTGCCTGAGGTAGTCTTCAAACTGCCCAACTCCTGTCAACCATCCTACCCATGCATGCATGGAAGATAGATGTTAAATGATGATGATATGTATAAACGCACACACAGAGAAAAGCATTACTAACAAAATAAGCATAAATACAAGTAAGAAATGAAGTCTGGAGTTACAGGGAGAGGAGCCCCTCTTAGAAGTAGGTTAAGAAATGAAGTCAATACACACACACACACACACATATAAATATATATAATCATTACTATATAAACTGATAATTGATTCCAAATGGGGAGCTTACTGTGAATGCTGCTTGAGTCAACTTATCTACTATTTTCTGTGTGTGTGTGCGTGCACACATGCATGTGTGTACAAATGCACATGTTTTCTCATTGTTATCCTAGAAGTTCACACTTAATTAGAAAATTGTATGATGAGGTGGTAAAGTACCAAACAAACCTAATTTCTGTTTTCTTTGGGGGTGGAGAATGGGGTAGAAGCCAACCCTATTTTATTACCCCTATTATCTTCCGTATATTCTAGGGAACTTTAACATGACCAACCTACAAGAGGTGGCTTCTTTTTTATTTTTTTGGTTTAATTTACTTCAATAAAGAGAACAAAAATAATTCTATCTTTAAAGAAGCCAACTTTAAACCCTAACTATACTTATTATTTGTACAGTAATTCCAAGACCTAAGACGTATAGATCCATGATTTAATGCCAAATACACAGCACATATCAATGTGTAGTTAGGGTTTGAAGTTGGCTTCTTTAAAGATAGAATTAGTCTTGATCTCCCGATTGAAGTAAATTAAACCAGAAAAAAAATAGGGTACTGAGGTTTACATAAACCCTCAACACTTATTAATCTTGAAAGTAGATTTGGGATAATATTGAACTCTGGATATAATGAAATATTGTTAGGCATTTCTGTCTGGTTCTACCATCCACTCCTATCAGGTCTTTGTTGTTTTTGAAATAAGTGTGTTAGATATATCTGTTGGGAGAATATTCTCTTAGAAAAATCATTGAAGTGCTGGTTTTGATGTTTGGTGTCTGGTACCACCACAAAGCTACAATGAATTTAGATAGAATAAATAATTGAAGAAATCTGCTCATAAATGTTACACCTGGCATGTTGAACCTTAAAGTTAGACTAACAGAATCAATATAGGCAAGGGAGTCTTTCACAAATTACTATAATACAACCAGTGTTGTAATCTTAGCTTGCAGAGAACCATCTTTTCTCTATCCCCCCCCCTCTCTCTCTCTCTCTCTCTCTCTCAAAAAGACTCATAAAATGACTGCATACAGGCTGCCATTCTTTACATCTCTTACAATGGGTGCATGACCCTATCTATCTTGACTAATCTCAGCTGCTCGCAATGCATGTCTTTTTTTTTTTTACAGTTATTTCACTTCAACTGAAGAAGATTGAAATACTGATGACTATCTCAATCTCTTATATATACTGTTACATATTCTGTCTTTTCTCTGATATATACACACACTTTGAATATATACAGTTGTCTATACTTATATGCATGTTTTCATATAATGCACTTATATACTCTGCCAAATCTTTACCATCTCTCTTATTATTCCTGATAGTCTGTATATTTCTATAACCACTGTTTCAGCCATCACAAAATAGTCAAAGTCTTTGACAATATATCTTACTGTAATTGGTATATTGATTCCATACATAATGTTTTTATATAACATGCCAATAATTTTAACAGCCAGTTTCTTCACAGATACAGAAACAGAATCCGTTTAAAGTAACAGTACCCCACTTTCTCTATCCTGATTATATTTAGAAATCTATCTTAAAATAAACCTCATTGCCATCCCTCTATATCTCCCATCCTTCCTCCTCAGTCAGAGATATATGACAGGAAGGTAAAGGTATTTCTTCCATTTATGTGCAATGGCAAGTGTTGACATAATATTGTGTGTATATGTGAGAGAGAGAGAGAGAGAGAGAGAGAGAGAGACGGGGAGAAAGGCATTGTTCAGTTGTAAACATAAAAGGACAATAAGATTCTAAATTACTTGAAAATCATCAATGGTGTCACTCTAATCCAACTAATTTGTTTTGATTTCCATGAACACACAACAATGCATTGATTGTTGTCTGTTGACCATCTTATCATGTCTACTTTCAGGGCATCTCATAACATTTATCTGTCTGTCTCTGTTTGCCTGTCTATCTATCTGTCTTTCTCTCTCTCTCTCTCTCTCTCTCTCTCTCTCTTTCTCTCTCT
>NC_068985.1:63575335-63584914 GCF_001194135.2 Octopus bimaculoides | reverse complement strand
CTCTCTCTCTCTCTCTCTCTCTCTCTCTCTCTCTATCCATGTAGCTGTTTTGTGAAGTGCACACACCTTACACTCAGTACTGACCTGTAAGATCTAGTATTGTTTTCCTAACATTCTCTTCACAGCATTGCTAATGTTACTGGTTGTATTAATTATTCAGTTCATATAATCCTGTTGTACTTTCACTTTCAGCATTGGGAAGGATTGGTAGTTTTCGAGAAAAACCCAAACTTCAAACAGGAAGCCTTGAATCTAATCGAACTTTACGTCAGAATGGCAGCTTGGATCCCAAGGGAGACATTGTTAATAGTTCTGTACAAGGATTACACAAAGTTTCTTTGCATATACTGGGTGAAAAAGCACAAATGAAGGTAAGTATTTTTAACCTTATACATTTTAAACGCCTTTGTCTGTGGCCATACTACCTCAAATGTTTGTAGTTCCATGAACTATATGATGTGCCATCAGTTATGGTTCCCTTTCTTCATATTTTCAGGGCATCAAAGTTGATTCTTTTCGTCAGTGTGATTTCATTCCTGTCGATTTCTTTGAAGTGCGACATATCAAAGCAAGCTTCAAGAAGTTGATGAAGGCCTGTGTTCCTAGTGCCCCACCGTCCAGTCCTGAGCACACTCTCTACAAAGGAGTTGAAGATTCTGAGTGGCTTTTACAGGTAGAATTAATAGTACCTTCAGTCTTTATATTGTAAACAGTTTTTTGTTGATGATGAGTACCACAGAGTTCACCTGTGTCCTAGTAATCTTGGTTTTGAGTCCTTTTACATGCCTTAATGTGAAAAGTATGAGCATCATAGACTCTCATTTCCTCCTCCTTAAGAATAGAAATTAAAGATTTTTCATTTACAGGTTCATCGGTAGCCATTTGTTGAGAGCTTTTAAGCTAACTATTTCTAATCCAGTTTTATCCCAATAATAAACTGGAGTACTAAATATATGGTGTATTTAATTATTTAAACATTTGAGAATAACAATGGTATTTGTTTGTAATTGATGGTTCATATGTAATTTATCAATTAACTTTTATTTTTCTATTTGGTCAGTGTCCCTAAATGATTTTATGTTTTTTTTCGCTGTCATTGTATTTCTTCATGCCCCTCACTTAGAGGTTTGACATGTAGAACTTGATAAAAACTATGGTTATGATCATTTAAATGATTCATTGTTTAGGAGGAAGATGGTACATTGGTAGAATTGTTAGAACAGCAGATGAAATGTCTAGCAGTGCTTAGTGATGGCTCTTGACAGGCTAAACTGAGCTAAGTTCCTGCTTTGTATCACTTTGTCTTTCATCTTTTCAGAGGCTTGATGAAGTACCTGTCTAATCCTGGGGTTGATGTAACTGAGGAATCCTTTCCTATCAAAATTGCTGGCCTTATGCTTATACTAGCAACAATTGTTACTAAAGGGAGGCAATGTTTTGCTGCTAAGGACAGAATAAGTTAAAAACCTCTATAAAGTTGTCTCCCATCTGTACCAAGAAAAGGAGTTATTTTTTTTCTCTGCGCATAATTATTTTCAGTTAGTTTTATTAATGCTCTATTCAGATCTACTATTGTTAAATAGATTCTGTTTCAGGTAAATTTTGTAAACTTTTAAAAATCATTGTGTGTGTATGTCTGTATGTATATATGTGTTTATATGTGTGTGTGTGTGTGTGTGTGTGTGTATATATATATATATATATATATAAAAAACTAAACTCCATGATATTACAGGTACAAAATGTGATGCAGTTGGCTGGTGCTGTGGTTGATCTCCTGGATGTACAGGGTTCTTCAGTGATAATTTGTCTAGAAGATGGTTGGGATGTAACTACTCAGGTAAGTGATGTACTCAGGTATTTATATTAATAACACCTCACCTACTCTACAAGAGTGGGCTGAAAAGTTCATAGACTGACTATGAAGGAGTGGTGCCGAAACTGTAAAACTGTCATGCGTGGAAAATGAAAAAATATTCACCGACCTTCCTCTCTCGTCTGCACCTGTCTAGTAGTAGTCACTCCAGCAATCCTGCCCTATCCTGTCACCCAGTATAAGCAGCTGCTATCTAACCAACCCAGAAGCGAATTCCTTGACGTCTGTTCATGATACCTCAGCTGGCAAGAAGAGGCTGACCCTATCCTGTCTCCCCCATACTTCCCTGCTTGCACTTCCTCTTCCGGTCAGTCCTTTGACCATTGATGTCAGGGCCTTGAACGTATTTCCCCTGACCACAGCCTCAACTACGGGCAGTGACTTCACCAACTCTTCATTCGCGGGGGAAGTTTGAGAGGCAACAACTTCTGGTTAGTCCCTTGACCATTGACGTCATGGTCCTCTTCTTCTGGCTCATCCTCACAAAAACCTTGAAAGCATCAATTTCAACCCTCCTTATTAGTAACTACATTGTTTCTTTCCAGGTAAACTGACATCTGACTGTTCAAAGAAGGCTTTAAAAGTAATTAGTAGTGATGTCTGTTGAAAATGGGCAAAATATGGCATTATAGTGTTATCAAGTACCTGCTGAAAAAGGCTTTAGCACACAATAACATTCATGCTGATATGGTTGCTACATTCAGGGATGACACTCCAGCTTTATCAACAGTGCAAAAGTGGGCAGCTGAATTTAGGAGTGTCTTGAAGATGATCCAATGTCTGGATGTCTTACAACTATCACCACCAAAGAAAATATTGTGTTCACCACATAGTGATGGATGACAGATGATTGACTATAAATCAAATATCCAATGCTGTTAGCATATCCCATGAGAGAGTTGAGAATATTCTGTACTATGAACTTGACATGATGAAAGTTTCTGCTTAGTGGCTGCTGCGTCTTCTAACACCTGATCAAAAGCACATCAGGCTGATCACCTCATGGGAGAATCTGACATTGTTTGAGGCAGACCTTGCTGGTCTCTTTGAATGTTTTCTAACCCAGGATGAGTGTTGGCTTCATCACTTTCAGCCACAGACAAAGAGACAATCCATGCAGTGGAAATACCCCTCTTCACCTGATCCAAAGAAGGCCAAGATTGTTTCATCTGCAGGGAATGTGATGGTAAAAAGCATTGTTTATTGACTATCTTCAAAAGAGCCACACCATCAATGAAGAGTACTGTGCTAACTTGCTGAGGCAGTTACGAAAGGCTATCAAGACCAAACACCCAGGAAAACTGATCAGAGGGGTCTTGTTTCATCAGGGCAATGCTCCAGCACACAAGTCCTTGCTTTCAATAGCTGCTGTGCCTGACTGTGGCTTTGAACTGATTGATCCTTCTCCCTGTTCTCCTGATTTGGCCCCGTCTGACTCTCATTTGTTCCCCAGCATAAAATAAAAAGACATTTGGCTGGGAACCAGTATCACAGTGATTATATCATATTTGCTACTGATAACTTTTTTGATCAACAGGATGAAAGATTCTTCACCAATGGGATCTAAGCACTGCAACACTGATGAAAGAAATGTGTGGACCACAAGGGGGACTATGTTGACAAATAAACCTTATTTGGTCACATTCCATGAAAGTATCTTGATCAGCCTATGAACTTTTCAACTGGCCAGTGTATGTACTTGAAAGATTGAGATGTAGCAGCTGAGTTTGTTTAACCTTCTGCTAACAGACAGTGACAGCAGCTGCAGTAGTAGTAGTAGTAATCAGTCATGGCCAATAGAAATAAAGTAGACGCTCTCTTCATTAAGTCAATTGTTTACAATACTTACATTTCTCTAATATATGAAATATTGCCTGCATAGCTCTGTTGATAAAGACTCTGATTTTAAATGTGAGGGTATCAAGTTCATCTCTATGTGAGTATTTATATAATGCGAACTGAAAAAGGAGCTTCTAAATAATCACTCAACCTGCTAGAAGTAGCAGACAAACCTTGTAATCATATTATTTCATCTCTAAAATTAAAGAAAGAACTCCAGATAATGTCTATAGTAAACTGTCTGACAATATGGCTGGCAGGCCTTTTATCACAGATCTATTCTATAAAGATTGACATCAATTTACCAAATGTCACAATCTTTTATTTAAATTTATAGTGAAATTAGTAGATCATCTAATTTAATGACCTCTAATATTTAATTATTAACTATATTCTATACAAAATTCACTGAGGAGAAAATTTTGTTCATTGCTTTTTTTTTTATGTATTTGTTTGGTGTGGGGTGGTGAATAAAGTAAATACCAGTTCAATACAAGGGTTGATATTAATTAATTGCACAATGCCTGTTCCAAATTTTGGTTTTAGAAATTTGTTGGCAGAAACTACCATTGTGTATGCATCTTTATTTCTGAAATACACTAAACTGAATGCATATGTGTCAGTATCATTATTATAGACTGATGAATTCAGACCAGTGTCTTCATCCTTGTTTTTATAGTCACAATGTTTCAGTCATTGTACCCTGTAGGCTTTTTCAGGTACCTCTCTATTTAGTGATGTTCTTAAAATTAGGCACCAAAGCCTTTATCAAATCCACTGGGGTTCATCATTTCCATTTCATTATCCAGGGATATTCTATTATTATTTCCCTGTTAAGTATTCTCCTGTTGATTGTTCTAATTATTTTCCTCTTAATTATTGTACTGAAATTATTCTGTTAACTATTGTTCTGTTAATTAGTCTCTTCCTAGTGCATTCATTTCACTTGAATCAGAACATTTATATTGTTTGACTGCAACTGGAATTGAACTCGTGCTTACTAGCTAAACTGTTACACTTAATAGTAAATGTTGTGACTATAGCAACCAAGATGAAGATGCTAGTCCATATGTTGGTATATGTGTCCATATATACATACATTTAATGTTTTTTTTCTCCTTCCAGATTGTAAGTGTTGCTCAGATATTACTAGACCCATATTATCGGACATTGGAAGGTTTCAAGGCTCTTATTGAGAAAGAATGGTTGTCTTGTGGTCATCGGTTTACTCACCGAAGTAACCAGACAGCAGCCAACCAAGCCAGTGGTTTTGCTGCTATCTTCCTACAGTTCTTAGATATTGTACATCAGGTAAGACTATATCTGTTTCTCTAAAACTCTGATATCATTCCACTAAGGTAGATATACTTGTTCATAGTTCTGTCATTGTGTATGTGTCATTGCTACATATCCTTGTTTTATTGCATTCACAATCAGGTTGTTGCATAAGAATAGTTTTTAACCATCAACATTACAGCAATATATTTCAATAAATTATATATTTTAATAATTGAAAATAATAACCATTAGAATCTCCATGTTTCTAACCACAAGAAACAAATTTGTTTATTCCAGTAATGTAGAATTCTGGATTGCTGGAACCGATTGATTCTTTGAAAGTGTTTTGAGTTGTTGTTTGGTTACAGAAGACCTTTTACAGAAAGCTATTGAGAGGAATGTAAAAAATGATGAAAGAAGGAGGTGGATAGGAATAAAATGGATGGAATGAAGTTTTGTAGTCCTCTTTGTTCAATTTCATCAGAGACATTCATGAAACATGTGGTCAACTGTTATGGTGAATTGACTTATGATTCCTTTGTCTGCTGTGAAGTTTTTGCCAGGATACAAGAAATATGTGGAGTGGTGGGGAATTCAACTTAGTGACCATAAGCTTCTTTTGATGTAACTTTGGTTTGGAAAAGTGTGTAGTGCTTCACCTCTGTACAGCTACCACCACCCCTCTTCCTCTCCATCCCCTTCCATCCCCTGCCTCTTTCCACTTCTTCTTCTCCCCTACCTCCCCTCCCCCATCTCCTTTATATACTGATGTATATAGTTTTTCATTTTTCTTTTAGATTCACCGTCAATTCCCACTGTCCTTTGAATACAACCAATATTTCCTGAAATTTATGGCCTACCATTATGTATCAAACCGTTTCCGAACATTCATGATGGACACAGAATTTGAGAGGATGGAAGCTGGTTGGCTGTTGGAAGAAAAAAAGGCACCAAAAGTTGATGGCCCTGATGAAGAATCTGGGTTCTCCCCCAAACATTCTTCAACTCCTGTTATTGGTTTATCTATCTGGGATTACATTGAGAAACATCACCGGCGCTCCACAGTTTTCTTTAACTTCATGTACAGTCCATCAGATTATGATGTGGTGAGTTAACTCCCCCTTTCTTTCATGTTTTTATTAAAAACTAGATTTAATTAAAAACAAAAAAAGCGAACTTTCTATGGCAAAACAAATTTTCTTAGGTTTTTTTGTCTGTATTATATACGTTATTTCTGTCTGTACCTGTATACACTATTTCTGTCTGTATTTATGTACACTATTTTACAGTTTAGATTGTGATCTAGTAGATAAAAATGCTATTACTCAAGTTTAAAAATATAGCTTCCTGGTTCAAATCCAGTATGGTATTACTATGCAAACATACTGGAATAACACATTTGATGATGATCTGAGATCAAACTGATTAAAGCATAAAATAATATATATCATTGTCATCATCATCATTTAACATCTGTTTTCCATGCTGGCATGGACTGGACGATTTGACAAGCTGGTAAGGTGAGGGGCACACCAGGCTTCATTGTCTGTTCTGGCATGGTTTCTATGGCTGGATATCCTTCCTAATGCCAAGCACTTTACTGAGCATACTGGGTACTTTTTATGTGGCACCAACACCAGTGCTTCTAATGTGATACCAGCACCAATGCTTTTTATGTGGCACCAGCACTGGTATCAATTGTGCTGTGGTGGATGGTTCTTCTTGAGTACAGCAATGCACCAGATATCTTGATCCTTTGTCATCTCCTTTGTAAGTCTCAGTGCCTTCAATACTTCATCCAATGTTTTCCTGGATCATCCTCTTCCACAAGTTTCATTCACTTTATGTGATCGGCACTTCTGTATAGAACTCTCTATATCCATACATGTCACATTATAAAACTGGTTCTAGGTAAATTCCACCAGGTAAATTTCACCATAGGTAAATTCCACCTTAGTATATTCCACCATGGTAAATTCTACCCATGGACAGATGTTATTCCAATTTCAATTATTATTGTTTCTTTTCTTTCATGGTCACATATTGTAACATCAGGTTTATTGCTTTCTATATGGTTTGGTGTTATTACTGAGCTATCTACTAAAATCTTAACCTTTTCATTTGTTGTTACTTTTTCTATTTGCATGTTTCTGATTTTCTGGTTTTTTTTGTTGTTTTTTTTTTGGTATGTTATATTGCTGTAGTAGGATTGCAAAGATTATCTTGGTTATCTCATCGTGTCTCTCTTTATATTTCGTGTGTGCTATTTTTCCACATTGTATTGCCATATATTCGATATTTCCTTTGATTCTTACAATATCTGCATGCCATTTTGCTTCCATAGTAGTTGTTTCTGTCTTGTAAATACTGTATAATATTTTTATCTATCATTGAATATCTGCTTTGTTTTATAAATTTCAATGAATCTCTTTTTGATACTGCTTCCTATTCAGGTGTTTAGAGTATTCACCATATATTTCTTTATGTGATTGTTCCTTAAATATTTTTCTCCCTCATATTTTTTGTAGTCATTGACATTATTGATATTATTTTTCATGCATTCTTTTTTTATTTCCATGATATCATAACCTATATAATAATAATAATAATAATAATAATAATATTAATAATATCACCTATGGTGAAATTTACCATGGTGGAATATACCGTGGTGAAATTTACCTGGTGGAATTTTCCGTGGTGGAATTTCCCACAGTGGAATTTGCCAGTCACCAATCAAACCAGCATAGCCCTCTCTCTTGCACAGGTCTCTGTCACACATGTACACTGATATTGCACATCCAGTAGAACATGCTAGCTTCAATCTTCTCTAGTCTTTGCATGTCTTCTGCATTCAGAGCCCTTGTCTCACTACAATGTGGCATTGCTGTTTGTATACATCACGCTATCTTTCTTTCGCTCAGAGAGAGAAAGAGAGACCTTTGGTTGCCAAAAGAGGTAAAAGCTCTCTGGATTTTCGTCATCTTATTCCTATTCTAGTGATTACACTTTCCATGCATTCTCCCCCACAGCTAATTAGGTCCTGTAGGTAAGTCTGTGGTTTTTATGGCTCCTGTGCATCTTCCACATTCAAGTACTACCTTATAACCTTCTTATTATTTCACTGCACTTGTTTGTCAGTAGCTTGCACTGGGTACACTGTATAGAATTCCTGCCTACACAGTTCCTACATGTCAAACAGGGCCATTTACTTGATAGAGTAAGGGTCCTGTCCATTTTCTTGCTTACTAGAACCATAGTTTTTGCTAAGTTAACCTTACAGCCCTTTGATTCTAAGTTTTGCTTCCACACATAGAGTTTCTTTTCTTGTTCTGTTGCAGAATCTGCTATAAGAGCAAGATCATAAGCATATAACTGTTCCTAGGGGCAGCCAGTTTTAATTCCTCTGTTATGGTCTGGAAGATGATGATGACTAGGATGTGGCTGAGAACCCTGATGAACGCCTATCTGTACACTAAAATCATTACTACACATGTTGTTAACTATCACCTTACTAACAGAACTTCTGTACTTGGCTAGTATGGCTTTCACAAGCCACTTCTCTACCCCTAGCTTTCTCAGAGCCCACAAAATAAGTAAGTGGAGTACTCTGTCAAAGGCTTTCTCTAAGTCAACAAACATCAAGTACAATGGTTAGCCAAATACTTCTCCTGCAGTTGTCTGACTATAGTGTCAATAGTGCTTCTCCTCAGCACAAAGCCTGACTGCATTTCACCTAATCTAATTTTGTTCCTATAACACTTTCTATATAATTTTTTCTATATCTTTCATGACCTAGTCTAGCAATTTGATGTCGCTATAGTTACTTCTATCTAAGGCATCTCCCTTACTCTTGTAACAGTTGACTATAATGCTGCTGCATCAGTCATTGGGGATGACACCTTCCTGGTTAAGCTGTTTAACTTTTTGTGTGACTAAAGCATATCCCACTCCACCAGATATTTTAAGTATCTCAACAGTGATTCCTGATGGACCAGGGGCTTTC
This sequence comes from Octopus bimaculoides, assembly GCF_001194135.2. Classification (NCBI taxonomy): domain Eukaryota; kingdom Metazoa; phylum Mollusca; class Cephalopoda; order Octopoda; family Octopodidae; genus Octopus; species Octopus bimaculoides. The sequence goes on along the minus strand of NC_068985.1, from coordinate 63,575,915 downwards.
TCTGTCTTCATATCCTTAATTGCCTTATCCATTATACTGCTGTCAATGCATATAGCAGATCCCAATATTGGGTTCACACTAGCACCTCCATGCCTCTTTCTTTTTGGAGCCACTGAGTGCAAAATGTAATATAATAGATGAGGCATGGCTGTGTGGATTAGATGTTTGCTTCCCAACTACATGATTTTGGGTTCAGTCCCACTTTGTGGTGCATTGGACATCTGCTTTATAGCCGTGGGCTAACCAAAGCCTCGTGAATGGATTTAATGGACAAAACTGAAGGAAACCCATTGTATATGTATGTGTGTCTATGTTTCCGTGTTTTGACATCATGTGATAGCTGAAAACGAAAGTCATTGTCATACAAGCAGTGTTATTCATTTCCTATATCCTGTGAAAAACTGGCCACAGGGAAATATTGCACTGCTAGGAAACTGGTGACAGTTGGTAACAGGAAAGGCATATGGTTGTAGAAAATCTGACTTATTAAATTTTGTGCAACCCATGCAAGCACAGAAAAGTGGATGTTAAAATGATGATGATGATGATATATATATATATATATATATATATATATATA
>NC_068985.1:63554719-63574562 GCF_001194135.2 Octopus bimaculoides | reverse complement strand
AACAAGTAAAAGAGTATCTATTTATCTATCTATCTATCTATCTATATATCTATCTATCTATCTATATATGACGATTTGACTGAGGACTGGTGAACCAGATGGTTACACCAGGCTCCAATCTGATTTGGCAGAGTTTCTACAGCTGGATGCCCTTCCTAACGCCAACCACTCCGAGAGTGTAGTGGGTGCTTTTACGTGCCACCGGCACGAGGGCCAGTCAGGCGGGTACTGGCAACAGCCAATATATATATATATATATATATATATATATTACAAAAGTTCCAAATGTTTTCCCAATGAAGTGAAAACAGTCTAAAACTTTTAAATCTTTATAACAGTAATACATCTCAAGCTAAATAGATGCTTAATTAATATAAAGTTCAGTAATTTAAGAAGGCAACCTTTAAAATGTTTCCCTCAAAACATTGTTTTACTTAATCACAACTACTAAATGAAATCTAATTTTTAATCTACTCTTTCTCTATAAACTTTGTTATATTTCAATAATATTGATGTCAAATATAAGTCTCATATATCTTTGGTGAATCTTCGCTATATTACTGTTGTTTATTTGGTGGTTTGCAATGTTACTGTCAAACACAACACTAAATAGTTTGCTATATTTAGTGGTGTTTCTCAATGTTCTAAGTTCAAATCCAACTAGAGTTAACTAGGATTTTCATTAGGTTGGCTGCTTCATAAAATTGTACAATTTATATTATTTGTTTGATCCATTACTCTCTCCTTTACCAAAATTGTTCTGTTACCCTGTTAAAGTAACTGATACTGTTTACTGTTTAATATTTGCAATGTCAGACTTTAGGTCCCCATTGTCCAAGTTGAAGTGTTTGATTGATTGATTGATTGATTGATTCTCTTTACAGGTTTTGCGTCCTTATTCAAACCTCCAAAATTTGGTGATCTGGAATTATTTCCTAAATGAAGACCTTGCCCATGGCCCATCCTATGATATTGAAATCATGGGACGAGAAATGCGACCAAATGACAATGAGCAAGATGCAGATTTGACTCCACACCGGCGCCGTAAAATTATTAATGGTTGCTATGACAATATTTTAGTACAGGAGCCTAATTTCTTCTCTTGGGAATTTCAAGTGAGTTCTTTAGTTTCCAATATAAAACATTTAATTTTGAACAACAAAAGTGGCAGAGTCTGTCAGACTATCAGTTTTAATGCATTGAGTTTGGGGATATCATTTAACGTCTGCTTTCCATGCTGGCATGGGTTGGATGGTTTGACTGAAAAGTGGTAAGCTGGAGAGCTGCACCATGTTCCAATCTGATTTGGCATGGTTTCTATGGCTAGATGCTCTTCCTAAATGCCAACTACTCCAAGAATGTAGTGGATGATTTTTATGTGTCACTGGTATGGGTGCCATTGATGTGACACCAGTATTGGCCACGACTATGATCTTACTTGGCTTGACAGACCTTCTCAAGCATGGTATGTCACATGAGGCCCAATGCTCGAATCCATCATACCTTATATTCCCACAGAGTCAATAAAAACCACTAATATATTAGATTTTACACAAATCATACATTCATTCAGTGGTATGAGAAGATTTGATGTTGTCACTGCTAAATACCAAACTAGGTACCAGTCAAAACTGACTGGGTTTTGTTCACCCTACCTCTTCCTCTGTTGTTTTTTTATTTACCTGTTCTGTTGTCAGGTGTGGTGGGAAGGGTGCAGTAGCAAATGACATTTTGTTGTTTACCAGTGGAAGATAGCAGTTTTTGTCATAGGATAAAAATTGAGAAACTTTCACTGAACCAATCTAACTCTCAAATGGTGGTGGTCACTACAGGATAGTATTTGCTTCAACCAATCACATGTAACTGTGATAGGTTAGATGGACATTAATTAATGAATATAACTAACAGACTAAGTTAGGTGAATCTTAATTAATGAACATGCATGAAATACTGAATAAGCTGATATTAGTTAATATAAGAAGTTGAAATAGATGAACTGTAATTAGTGAATATAACAGAGGTACTAAGTCAGATGAACCTTAATTAGTGAGTATAATGGGTTGAATTTTATGATCTCCAAATTTCAAAGTGTGACATTTTTAGAAAGATGAAAGTGTGACATTCATTGTTAATTTAATTTTCCAAAGCCATTAGTATAATAATAATAATAATAATAATAATAATAATAATAATAATAATAATAATAATAATAAAAAGATTTAGAAAACAATCTGAACCTTCCCCCATAGCATGTAGTTATGGACTAATGTTAGATACAATTAAGTATTAATAATTGTTTTGTTGTTGGTTTGTGTAGGAAATCCACCGACTAGAAACGGAACTTGGCCATCTTCCACAGAAATGGAAAGTTCTCTGGGATAAACTGGAACAACCAACCCGAGAATCTTTACACAGGCAGACATCTTTTAACACACAATTGGTACGGTTGCATGGAAGGTCAATACACAAACGCTCAACACTTGAAATACTGTTGAAGGGTAAACTGCTGGGAGAAACTGCCAAAATGTTTAGTCAACAACATCGCTTTGAGAAGCAGTCCTACACAACGCCAGCATATTGTGATTACTGTTCTCATGTTCTCTGGGGACTTGTAAAAACAGGGGGTAAGTCATTTTGATACTTCATTCATTTTCTTTCATTTAAAGATGTTTTGAAAGAGACTTTTTCTTGAATGCATTCACATATTTTCACTTCAAATTCTACATATGATACCACAAAATAGTTCTACTATTGAAATGTTGATAAATTCATATTGTTATTGATTCAGGGTTAGGGTATCAGAGCTGGCTCTGTGTCTTTAAAAGAACACAGCTAGCTCTATATCTTTAAGAGAATCAATGCTGGTTCCATGTCTTTAAGGGAATCATAGCCAGTTTTGTCTCTTATGTTTTAATTTGTATCTTGATATCCTTTTTGATGAAGAAAAATCCATGAAAATGTTTGTTTGTTTAGCCCCAGATTAAAAACTGTTCAGCTGTGATCATTCAGTCATAATATTTTTAGAACTGCAATAGCTAAAGTGTCCTTATGTTTTGACTTTTTAAAGATGATAAAGAAATTTGGTTGTTATTTCTAGCAAGTTGAGTAACCACATGAAGGTTCCATTGTTGGCTTATGTAGCACACACATACATTGGGACTTGCACTGACACACATACTCACACATGTGTATGCACAAACACACACACTCAGACAACCCGTTTAAATGGCAGGGTTTGTTTTAATATGGAATAAAACCTCCAATTAAATTATCATCTAAAAATATTTAAATGTGATAATTCTTTAATGACAGAGTACTTCTTAAAGACACTATTCCTTAAGATTTCTTTGTAATTTTCAATGGATAGATTGAAGATAGACTGATTCCTGGCACTTGTTCCAACTACACATAACTGGCATTGATGAACCTGAATTGGGACAGGAACAGCTAATTTATTAAAGGATTGGTCTAGTCATTAGTTTATTGCTGTTATAATAAATCAGGGATTACAAGAAATTGTCTTCTTTTCAATAAAAATGGTAATGATGCGTCACTAGGAGTTAGATAGAAGGAACTCGTCATTGCTGGCTTTTTATCCTCTGAGTAGATCTATGATCAAAGGCATTCCAGTTATGAGCATCCAACCTTAGACACATTATATTTAGGAATGTATTATTCAGTTTGGCCATCATTTTAGATGCCAGTGTGATGTGATTCATACAATATTTGGCTGCTATTTGAGTGGAGATTGAGTGGTATGACTAGGTTTCTTCATGTCTCACCTAACTTTCAACAGATACAATAAGTACTCCTGTATAATTACTGGTATAACTGCAAACTTGACCAATGTTGGTGTGTAGTGTTGAGTTCAACTGTTGCATGTAAGACAAAACTCTTACATGGAGAAACAGTATTTGTTCCAAATCTACTTTCTGAAATACTCCACCTGACCTTGACTGACAACTTAAAATGTCAGGTTATGCACGTCTCAGTTTAATAAATGTTTGAATTTTGGGTTGGTAAAATATGTTTGTGACATATTTTAACTTCTAAAGGTAAATTTACTGCAGTTACCACGGAGAAAAAGATTCTCTCTCATGATTAAAGATGTAAAAACACAATCTCTGCCCTGTGCTTCCCTCTAGCAGATTCCTAGATGCACATTTCTGGCTCTTAATCCTTCCTCAGTGGGAAATACTGAAGAAAAATAACCCTGGGCAGATTCAAAACTGTAGCTTTAACTAAAATGCAGTCCACATCAGTGATTGAGTTGCACTAGTGGACTGCTCGATTGGAATAAAAACAGCAGCACCAGCACCAAGCAGTGATTAAGAATAAATTAACTTTAGGTTAGTTAGAATATATTTGTTACATATTTCAACTTTTAAACTGCAGTTACTGTGGAGAAAAAAATTATTTTATGGTAAAAGGTGTAAAAACACCATATCTACCCTGTGCTTCCCTCGACCATATGCCTGGGTGTTGTAGAAGTAAGACCAGTAAATGTATGTGTTTGTGTTTGTGTGTGTGTGTGTGTGCGTGTGCACACACACACACACACACACATTATATACGAAATGTATGAATGTGTGGAGTGGATGTGTTATTGATTGTATGGGTGTGCATATGTGAGCAAGTGCAGATGTATGTATGTATGTACATTCTTGAATTTGTGCATGAACATATGTGTGAATGTGCATGTCTGAAAGAGTGTATATGGGCATGTGTGTGTTAATGTATATGTGCATATATATGCTTTTGTTATTTGTGTGCGAGTGTTCTAGTGTGAAAGATGTATTTATATGTGTGGGTGTGATGTATGTTAGTGTAGTTGTGTGTAAGTATACATGTATGTGTGCATGCTTTTGTTAGTTGTGTATGTGGAAGTGACATGCATGCTGGTGTGGCAGATGCGGTATTTATGTATGTGAGTGTGATGTATGCTAGTGTAATTATGTGTACATATGTGTGTGGGTGTGTGTAGGAGTGTGTGAGGTGGTGTGTATGCACATAAGTGCTTGTTTTTGTGTGTTTATGTGTGCACGCCACATGTTTGGTGGTGAAAGTTTGGGATTGCATTGGATGCATAAGGTTGTGGTCATCAGTGTGCATAAGCAGTAGTGGTTGGTAACCCTGCTCTTGATTGGAAAGCTGCCACCAACATTCGATGCTGGGTGTTTCATTCTGGGGGTCACAGAGCCTCCAGAGGAAGCGAGCCAAAAAAGTGGAATTCTCTGTATCTCTGCATTTGAGTGAATGCATGTGCTATGTGTACTTCCCCTTGAAATCATTGACTGTCATCCCTGTGTGGTGCCTTGTGATGCCATCAGATGGCTCTAAACTGCAGCCCTTTAGAAGTAGAATCTTTCTAGAGGGCAGCTGTTGGGAGTTGGCATGTTTGCATCTGTTGTAGTGTGCAATATTAGAAGCAATGTTATCTAAGCAGAAGTAGTTCACCTTGACATTATGTGGGTTGAAGAGCTTGTAATACTTATGGTCCCTGGGGAAATACTTCTTAATCAATGACAGAAAGTTCCAAGCTACATTAGTAGAAACATTAGGCTAAATGGAAGATTGAACCAGATTATTTATCATATACATATATATATATATATATATGAGTTAGCTCATCATTTTTCAGTCAATTATTTAGATAAATATTTCTTTAAATGGAGTTTATATATTATTACTATGATATATTATTATATAGTTATTGTATAAAAATGACTCCTGTAGTCGCTTTTTCTCTGTAACTTCTCAAGCCTCTGGGTTTGTTTACAAAATATTATATGCAGTTCTAGACAGTTAAAATATCTATGCATTAATTTGATTGAAAATTTATGGGTGAGTATTCTGGCACAATTGGATGTACTAGGAGCCATGTTAGCATTGATTTGTGGGTTCAGTTCTAGCTGGAAGTTAGCTCGTCATTTTTCAATCATTTGTTTCGATAAATGTTGCTTTAATTGGAGTATATATATATCATTATTACGATATATTATTATATAGTTATTATTGTGTGTGTGTGTGTATATATCATCATCATATATATATATATATATATATATATATATATTATTACAGGCAGTGTTGGAAAGTGCTTAAGTATTGAACCTGAGACATTAGGTGTATATATTTTTTCAAATTAAAGATGAGAAATCAGATAGGTTCAACAATTCAAAAACATTATAATATAAGCCAAGCTAAAAGGAGTATTATAATATATTTAATGCATCTCTCATTAAAAAGTTCAATATCAGAACAATACTAAAAATTTCAAAATTACAGATGCACCAAAATATCAAAAATATAATAGACATACAGGGGTTGGACAGAATAATGGAAACACCTAGCATCATAGCATCATAATTTTAAAATATCTATAAAACCATCAAAAGCTTGTTTATTTTTATGTTTTTTGATTTATTATTAGTGTTGCTTAATATGTTTTGGTAAAATTGCTGTTTTTTTAAAGATATCATCAGAAAAAGGTAATTAAAATTCATTAAAACGACAGATCTATCGGACTTTCAAAGAGGTCAAATCGTTGGTGCTCGAAAACAGCCAAAGTGTTTGGTGAATCAAAAAGTACTGTCTTGAAAGTAATGATAGCCTTTGAGAAAGAGGGAAAACCTTGTTGAAACAAAACTCCAGAAGAAAACCAAAACTTTCAGATGAGGACCATTGGACTCTTACACGAATTGTTAGAAAAGATCACAAAAGTACAGCTCCCAAAATTACTGCAGAGTTTAATGACCACCTTGAGAACACAGTTACCAGGAGCTGGACAAAGCTGGATTTCATGGAAGGGCAGCAATAAGAAAACCACTACTTTCAAAAACAAACGTTGCAAGGCATTTAGAATGGAGTAAAAACCTACTGAATTGGTCCTTAGAGCAGTAGAAGAATGTTATTTTCTCAGACAAGTCATTCTTTACCTTATTTCCAACTACTGGCTGAGTATACATGTGGAGACAGCCAAAAGAAGCATTTGACCCAGACTGCCTTCTTCTGACTGTTAAATATGGAGGAGGATTTGTGATGATCTGGGGAACAATATCTTGGAAATCTGCCAGCCAAATGGTTTCCCTTCATGGCAGAATTAATAGTAAAGACTATTTAAGCATTTTATATGATCAAATTCATCCTATGGTTGTGAAACTGTTTCTAGAGGGAAATGCTATCTTTCAGGATTATAATGCACCAATTCACACAGCTTAAGCTGTTACTAAATGGCTCAAGGAACATTCTAGTGAAGTTGAACATCATATCTGGCCACTACAGTTCTCAGATCTCAATATTATTGAAAATTTATGGTGCATTTTCGGAAAGCAAGTAAGGAGTTGATATCCTCTACCATCATCACTACAAGAACTGGAGACTGTTTTAGATGAAGAATGGACAAAAATTCCTTTGGAAACAATTCAAATTTTGTACAAGTCCATACCTCATAGAATTCAAGCAGTAATTGCTGCCAAAGGTGGTCCTACCCCATATTAAAATAAATTTGCTTGAAATTTTAAGGTGTTTCCATTATTTTGTCCAACCCCTGTATATGTATGACAAATTATGCAGATCTATAAAAATATATGAGAAATATATAAATATATTAAAAGATATAGTCCTACTTACTAATAAGGGTTAGGTTAAAAACAGTGTTAAAAAAGATTATAAGATGTCGAGGGTATAGTGTATAAAGTAAATAATTCATAGACTAAATGTTGGATTTTAATTTTTTTTTTCAGACCAGTAATGCTTGTAATTAATAGATGTTCATATCCAAAATTTTAGATAATTGCCTCCATCATCAGGGAGTGTTAGACTAGGTCACATCTCACTTACTATTAGAAAACCTACTTTAATGCTAGATTTTATATATGGTTATATTTATGGGCAGAAGAAGGAAATAGTGTAATAGAAATTATGGGAAGTTAATATCAAAAGTATGGTCGGTTCTAAGGGAATAAATTACATCAAGAGGAAGATAATAAAGTTTGAATTATAAGTGTTAGGTGGAATATATTCAATCTTAGATTATAATGGTCCACCTATCTAGTTTGATTAAAATACCTAAAAGTTGAATGGTGTCTATGAGTACATGGCGTTGGTAAATTTATTCAGTAATGAGGAATTATAACTAGAGAGAATATTTTTTGACTCCTTGATGCAAAGCCTACATACCAGTGTGATTGTACTATAGGGAGGGGGCCTCCTCTACGATGGACCAGGTTAAAGAATATTGTGTATTGCTCAACTTGAAATCATGTATGTATGTGGCTAATGTTGTTGAGGATTTATATCTTAAATTATTAAAAGAGTTCAAGTGAGCCCTGCAGCAACGCTTGAAATCAACCGTACTTCCTATATAGACTTTAACCCTATTTGTGCCAGGTATCTCTACACAGCACTCATACACCACATTACTGCGCAAACAAGATCCAGCAAACAGGCATGTATCTGGGTTGCGACAGTTACATGCTTTTGTTTGTACCTCAGCATTGGTCCTATGTTTAACCAGGTTACAGAACCCTTGACTGGTGTGGGCTGGCCTGGCATATTATTTATATTAGTACTAATATGAATGTCTTGGTATGGGATGAAATAGCAGGATGAGACCTTACATCTAAGTTTTGATCTATTTATGAAGTATTTTGGTGTATCTGTAATTTTGAAATTTTTAGTATTGTTTCGATATTGAACTTTTTAATGAGAGATGCATTAAATATATTATAATACTCCTCTTTACACCTTAAATTATAAGGCTGGAAAGATATCGAGTTAATCAGGAACAGGCAGAGTTTTCCAATTTTACAAAATATATTTATACATATTCTTACAGCCGCTGAAAATTTCAGGCCTAGAGTTCAGTAGAGAGTTAGGGATCTTAGATCTGAACAGGATCTGCATTCTTTCAGCTAAACGAATCCTACATTTATTCAGTCCATTAACATAAGGTATGGATTTCTCAGTTACTTTCCACTTAGTCATGTGGTGTTTCATTATCTTTCAAACTCTATACGTTACAACTGGATTTAGGCTCCTGGTATTGACCACATGTAATGATACTCATCATATTGGGGCAGCAGCTATATAATTTCACAGAAGGACTATTAAATATTTTCCTGTATGTGTAAGTTGCTGGAAAGTGTTTGTCTAGGAGAGACAGGAATCTTTTACCTATGTTAGTTTTTATACCAAGGGAAAAGGAGGGGCAAACCAAATAATTTTCCTTGGCCTATTTTTAGGTCCCTTGTTATTATTATTCTGATTAATATTAAAGGGGTTATATATTAATTTACCTTTGAAGCCACTATTAGCTAGGGCAATTGTTATAGTAGGGGACTGCTTTTGCAAACATTTCTTTAGAAGTAGTGAGGTTAAACACTTTGTTACTGATATTTCTATCAGTAACAGGTTTTTAAATATTACAGGAGGGTGACAAGATTGTTTATGTATATATGCAAGTTTCTCATTAGGCTTATGGAAAGGCTTATATCACGAGGAGTTCAGGTTTAGGGAAACATCTAAATAATCAACACAAGTTAGTAGCTACTGTAATTTTAAGACCTGTGTGTGTGTGTGTGTGTGCGTATGCACGCGTGCATATATCTTGATTGGTTAAGATTTTCAGTACATTCACATGCATAGAATATGATGGAAAAAGCAAGTAGGGCTGCCTACATATTAAATACTTATTTCTAGTTTCATGTTAGTGGTGGAGCATTATTTTTATGATTCACTTATTTCTATGTTTTTTTTTTTAAATATGTATATTCATCCACCCAACTTCATACACACATATTTACACATACACATTGACATACCTGGTAGCAGGCAGTAGTATCTCATTGTTACTTTTTTGTATTAATGATGTATTAGATGGGAAATCTCTCTTTCCAGGCATGCATTGTGTCAACTGTGGTTACAACTGCCATGAGAAATGTATGCCTCATGTACCAAAGAACTGTAAACGGTTAAAAGCTGTCCCTGATACTAGTGCTAGTAGCTCAAGTATTTCAAAGACTGGAGGATCAGAAGCTAGTTCCGTATCTGGAGGTAAGTCTCACTGTTTGGTTTACAATTCTGTGTGAAACTAGGGCGGTTTATAAAATTACAGGCATTATTGTCTCTTCCTCACATTTTACATTTTTAGACTGGAAGTGGATTCTGATAATTATTTCCAAATAAATCTCATATTTGACTACTTCCACCCACTTTTGGCACATATAAGCACATACATGTCAGTAGTGAGATGTTGGGCCTGTTAGTACTTTCCAGATTTCTCTTTTTTCATTATTTCTGCCCTTAATGACATGTTTCATTAATGTTATTGAATCCTTGTGATAGGCACTGGAAGCTGTCAGATGTATGACCATTTTTCAGGAGAACATCGTACCCATGAAGGATACCTCTACAAGAGAGGCGCTCTCCTCAAAGGTTGGAAGCAGCGCTGGTTTGTACTTGACTCCATGAAACATCAGGTCAGTTCATTTGTCCTTTATTTTTACAGAAGTTATTTTTGTTTTAAAAACCATTAAAATAAATAGTATATTCATTTGTTCCCTAACTAAATCAAACTTCATTTTCTTTGTCACCAAACAACGTGTGGTAAATTACTAATGAAGGTTTATTTATTTATGCATTTCAGCCAAGTGGCTACGGTCATGCTGGAGCACCTGGTTATGTTGCAATGAAAAATTTTTTTGAATTTACTGCACTGAAGATGTAACAGCACCAAAAGATAACTTGGTACTGGTTGCAAACTCACAATATTGTGCTCTTGCGTGTCCGAACCCAGCCCACCACCATCCTCTCCCTTTACTTCTCAAACTTCCCATATTCTTGACATGGCTTCAGTACCATCATAAAATTAGATTTATTGAACAGCTCTAAACTGTCATTCCAGTTTATGAAACAAAACTACCCCAGCACTAAAATACTGTTCATGTGATAGGATTTTATTCTAGACATCTGTGTTAGAGGAGGGCCTTCACTCATGAATATTCTTCAAACTCAGCTCTTCCATTTTGCTCTGATCTCTCCTTGCCTCATCTGCAACTCCTACAACTCCACTGAATATTCTAACAATGTACTCCACTTCAACTGTATCCCATCACTCCTCAATCTCTCTTTCTAAATATTTTGCCTCGTCCTCTTCAAGATATCTATTCCTCTGAAAATCCAATCTGGTTATATTTACTAAATTTTACATCCAACACAAATTCGAATAGAACGATGCATATACCTTCTTCATCTACCACCTTCTACCTTTGAATTAAAAGATCCTTGAGCCCTTACATATTGCCTATAACAAGGCATATGGATGTTGCTTATAACAAATCTTATGGATATTTCCTTTAACAAGGCCTATGGATATGGTTTTGGTGTGCGTAAAGAGTATGGAATTTGTTTATTATATTAGTGATGTTGTTAATGTAAAAAGTTAACCATATTTGAAGTATTCACCTTATATTTTTCTGCTTTTTCTCAACTAGTTGCGTTACTACGATGCTATGGAAGACTCCAGTTGTAAGGGCTATATAGACCTTGGTGAAGTGGTCTCTGTTCAACCTATCAAAAATGTCCAAGGTGCACCAAAGAAATCTGATGAAAATGGCTGCTTTGAGGTAAGGCTACATTTAACATTGTCTTTTATCACTTATTTGTAATTAAGGTGGCAAGCTGGTAGAATCATTAGTGAATTGGACAAAATGCTTAGCAGCATTTCTTCTAGCTCTTTATGTTTTGGGTTCAGATTCTGCTGAGGTCAGTTTTGTCTGTCATCCTTTCAGGGTCGATAAAATAAGTACCAGTTAAACACTGAAGTTGATGTAACTGACTTACCCCACTCCCTTTAGATTGCCAAAATTTGAAACCATTATTTGTTAGCAATCATCATCTGTTGTATAGTGAAACTGTATATCCCTCCCGGTAAAAAGTGGTAGGATCAGCCATTATAAATAGACCAGTTGCTAGTCATCAAAAGAGGGTTGAGAGTTGAAGAGTTGACAGTTGACAGTTTTAGTCGGTGTCTTGTGGAGCTATCCGCTGATAGTAAGACAAAAGTAATTAGTGTCCTACTATTCCGGTACGAAAAGATACAACAGTATCCAATGACTAGTAACTATTGTGGCTACTAGCGTAAACAGCAACTGCAGTACAACAGCAGTCACACATCACACTAGTGGGAGGAACCCACTTTACAACAGTGGCGATGAGGAAAAACAAGTTTATGCAAAGTGAAGAAAAACATTCTCATGGAGAGTTTAAACTAATTCATGTGGAAAATTAACTAACTCAACAAAAAAAAAAAAAATCTTGTTGTGCAAACTTAGAAAATTAGTAAAATAAGGAAGACTTGTTAGCTGGCATAGTTGAGTTGCAAAAACAGTAACAACAATTCAAGGAACAAGAACAACAACAAGGATTGCAGCAGCAAATGTTACAACTAATGAAATTGATAACCAAACTGAGAATACATTTTTACCTGACCACGTAGCAAATTCAAATATGACCCCAAAGAAGGAGTAACCTTCAAGTCTTACTTTCGAAGACTTAAACAAATTTTTGAAAAAGAATGTCTGGATTGGACGGATGAAATGAAAATGATTCTAGTTTTAAGAAAACAAGCAACAGCAGAACATGGAAAGTGTAGTAACTTCATATTGCCAGAAAAAATATCCAACATAAATTTCACCGACAGTTGACATTATGTGTAAAATGTTTAGTGAAAAGAGCTCACTGTTTAATACTAGATGGAAATGTTTAAGCATAAAAAAGAATAAAGATGAAGACTTCACTACTTACACAGACAGAGTCAACAAAGAATGTGAGACATTTAGGCTGGATTTGCTTACTCCAGATTCTTTCAAGTGTTTGATTTTTGCACAAGGATTGACAGATAAAAGGGATGCAGAAATCCAAATGAAAATTCTAGCAAAACTGGAAATGAACCAGGTTTTGACATTGCAGAAACTGTCGGAAGAGTGTGACATGATAGTAAAATTAAGGCATGACATGGAAGAAATTCAATGGAAAGAGTGTTTTCATATAAGATCAGTGCAAAACAGTTCAAAGAAAGTGTTGCAGGAAAAACAGAAAAATATTGGGACGTAGACCCATGTATGGCATGTGGTGGGATGCACCTAAAAAAAGATTGTCCTTATAAAAAAGTAAAGTGTTTTCACCGCAGGTTTACAGGACATATAAAATCACACTGCAAAACTAGAATGAAAGGCAGATAGAACAAACAAGAAAAAATAAATAGTTTTTTCAGCAAGAAAAGTTGTGACTACAACAAACAGAAAATTCATGAATATGAGAATTGAAACCACTAGTATCAGAATGCAAATAGACATGGGAAGTGATATCACAATCATAAGTGAGAAAACAAAAGTATGACACTTTTCAGATTCGAGCACCAATACAAGAAGTAGAAACCACATGTACAAGGAGAAAGAAGGACACTGAATTCCTAAAAGTAGACCCTAAAAAGAAAAGATATTGAGTATATACAAAAAGGGAAGAGGTGGGGTGAATAAAAAAAATTGTTTGTTAAATAAAATAATTAAAAGGGGAGATGTTGTATAGTGAAACTGTATACCCCACCTGGTAAAAAGTGGGAGGAGACAGCCATTTTATATAGACCAGTAGCTGGTCGTCAAGAGAGGGTTGAGAGTCAACAGTTCTAGTCGGTGTCTTATGGAGCTATCAGCGATAGTAAGGCAGAAGAAGTTAGTGTACTACTATTCCGGTATGAAGAGATACAAGGGTATCTGATGACTAGTAACTATTGTGGCTACTAACGTAAACAGCAACTACAGTACAACAGCAGTCACACATCACACCAGTGGGAGGAACCCACTTTACATCATTATCATTTAATGTCTGTTTTCCAAGCTGGCATGGGTTGGACAGTTTGATGCTCTAGCAAGTCAAAGGACTTTGCCAAGCTCTGTCATCCGCTTTGGCATGGTTTCTACAGTTGGATCCTAATGCCAACCACTTGACAATGTATTGTGTTTTTTTTTTTCATGGCATCAGCACTGGTGGGGGTCACCAAGTAACTTGCAAGACAAAGTCCCCTAGACTGGGGTGAATAGCACTGAGGGAGGTTACTTTGTGTCAGTTGACAAGAGGTTAAGAGAATAATAGAGAGATAGAGAGATAGAGATAGAAGGGACACAAGGATAACCTGTTGGAGAAGAAGGAAGAGAAAGAGAGACTTGAAGGGAAAAATAGAGATGGAGAGAGTGTTGGTGGTGGATATGTGTCAGGGCAAGTGTCATAAGAATGTGAGGAGCGATTAGATGGGATAGAGGTTACTGTAGTAATTGATGGTGAGAGATATAGGAGCATCTCAGTAGGAGGGGTTATGTTAGATATATGAGGGCATTGGGAGTGATAGATAAAGGAGATGTTAAGGATGGAGTATCGTAGAGGGGAGAGAGAGCATAGCTGGAAGAAGATAATGAGGAATGGAAGTGGTTTTGGTGTTGGGGGAAAAAAAAGGAAGGTAGTGAAAGGGGAGGGATGTAGTATGTGCCTATTGTACTCTCAGGTGATTCTGGTAACCAGATAATGCCAGAGATAAAGAAGTGATGAGTGTTAGGGAGTGAGATGTGTGGGAAAGACTTGATGAGGTAGTGAGAATGAAGGTGGGGCAATATAGGCTATATATATCTTGAACATCAGTTGGTGTCCATGTTCCATGCTGGTATGGGTTGGACAGTTTTATAGGAACCAATGTGCTGAATGTCTGCTTTGGTATGGTTTTTATGGCTGGATACCAACCTAATGCCAACCACTTTACAGCATAGACTGATATGCTATATATATATATATATGTGTGTGAGTTGTATCTAAGTCAGAAATGAAGCACAATCTAAATTATTATTTTTGTGCAGTAGTATTTTATGTAGTAATTAGTTATGGCTGGTCAGAAAGTTACTATTAGTTTGGCATCTCTTATTACTCTTAGCAACATAGTCAACTCATCAGACCTGCTGGCTGTAGGTACATAACCCCTTTACTAATGGAGGTATGAATACAGTCTTGGTCATCAAGGTTGCGAAAAAAGAACCTGAAATGAAATTCTTTGAAGTGAAAATTCCATTTCAGAAAGATGGCATTATCTTCTTTTCAACATTTCCAGGTTTGTGTGAAAAGGGTCAGTTTTTGTACGATTTCTGTTCACTTGTCAGCAAGTGAGGAATTCCATGTCTCCAACAAAAATTTTCTCTAATGAGGACACCAACTAAACATTTCACTTTTGGAAGAAGGCCCCCAGATCAATCAAATTTTTTGTATTGTCTGCTCCTGTTAAGCTACGATCCAGGCTGTTCCAGGTGCTTCCATTTTATCCTGTATGGCATTACCTCTTCCTTTAAATGCCATATGTACTTAACATTGCCCCCTCTGGATCCGAAAAGAGGACCTGTGGTTATTTAGTTACAGCTTAAAGGGCTCTGCTCCAACATATTTCCATGTATGTGTCCAACTGCTGCTGTTGTTGTTGTTGCCATATCATCATCATCATCAACATTTAACGTATGCTTTCCTTGTCGGCATAGGTTGGATGGTTTGACTGAAGCTAACAAAGCCAGAAGCCACACCTGGTTCCATCATCTGTTTTGTATGGTTTGGTATGGTTTCTACAGCTGGATGCCCTTTCAAATGCCAACCACTTTACAGAGTGTTTTTTATGTGGCACCAGTGCTTATTACATGGCACCATCACTATTGCTTTTTATGAAGCATCATCACTAGTGCTTCTTATATGGCACCATTACCAGTGTATTTTATATGGCATCAGCACCAGTGCTTTTTTATGTGGCACCAGCATTGATAGAGTCACCAAGTACCTTCCAAGATAAAACCCCTCAACTGGGTGGGGGGAGTAGTATTGTAGGAGTGTGGCTTTGTGTCAGTTGAATGACTTAAGTTATAGAGGGGATAAATTTAGGTGTTTTACTGTAGAGTAGATAGATGGATACCCAAGCTGGAAAACAAAGGAGTTTCAGTTGGAGAATGATAGTGAGAGTGATGAAGGCAGAGATGTCGGGACATGCTCTCAAGGGACATTGGGGATGATGAGAATAGGTGAGGTGAAAAAAGTTGGTGAGTGGACAGGATGAGGTGACTGTAGCAAATAATGGAGATAAATATAGGAGAAGCTCAGTGGTGGGGATTGAGTGTGATAGCAGGTAAGTGAGGAATTGATGGAGAGCAGCACAAGAAGGGGAGAGACAGTAAGTGAGAGAAGAAAGGTTATTGGAGTGTGGAGAGTAAACATAACTGAGAAAGCCAGGGTGTTTAGTGTGTGTCAGTACTTCTGCTCTCAGGTGATAGCAGAAGTGATGGGTGTTAGGGGATGAAATGTGGGTGGAGGGAGAAGGATAACTGAGTAGAGCCCTCCATGGAGATGCATTACCAAGGAGGTTCTAGGATATCAATTCTGCTGTGGTGGACAGGTCTTCTGGAGTACAGTAAGGTGCCAGATATCTGAGTCCTTTGCTATCTCCATTATGAAGCTTAGCATTTTAAGATCAGCTTTCAATACTTTGTCTTCCTAAGTTTCCTTTTCCACAAGTTTCATCCATTTTGATTGGCACTTCTTTATGCAACTGTCCTCATCCATATGCATCATATGATCAAAGCAGTGCAATCTTCTCTTTTGTACACTGCATTTAATTCCTCTTATGCTTAACTTTTCTTTCAGTACACTAGCACTCTGTCACACATACACAGACATTGCGCATCTAGCAGAGCATACCAACATCATGTCATAATTTATTAATGATATAGGATATATATGTGTGTTTGTGCATGTGTGTGTATATATATATGTATATCCATACATATATACACACACACACACACATACACACACATACATACATACATACATACATACATACATACATACATAAGGCGGCAAGCTGGCAGAATCATTAGCACGCCAAGTGAAATGCTTAGCAGTATTTCATCTGCCATTACATTCTGAGTTCAAATTCCGTCGACTTTGCCTTCCATCCTTTCGGGGTCGATTAAATAAGTACCAGTTATGCACTGGGGTCAATGTAATCAACTTAGTCCCTTTGTTTGTCCCCTCTGTGTTTAGCCCCTTGTAGGCAATAAAGAAATATATATATCTATCCTGTTGCTGATTTTACTAGGCTATTTATCTGTCCATTTAGTCCATGTTACTTCAGAGGTTATTGATCTCAGTGTTAAAGATATTAGATTTAATCAATATTTTTTTGTCTTCAAAATTTCAAAATTAAAATTTAATTAGTTTTGAAGATTCTGGAATAAAACTTGTGAGACAGAGAGAATGGTAGAAATATGGTGTTGGTATAGTTACTCTAAGGTGATGAATTTAAACCTTACACCTGTGTCTCTAGTTACAAAAAAAAAACTTCATTTCCTTGTGCAGCCAAAAGATTACTCTGAAGAAGAATAAAAAAAATGATCAATGTTTGCTTCAGTAATTTATTAATTTCAAGTATTTAGGTGTTTAAATCTATCTGGAGCTAACAAAACTCATTTAAACAATTAGTGAAATTGTTGTTGTGTACCTCTGATTAAAGACTTCCTATCTCTGACCATCCCATCTTAACTGTATCTAGGATTATGTTACTCCATGTGTTTTTCATTTTAAGATATTTGGGCTTAATTTGAGGGATTTGCCTACTGTTTCTAGCAAGTTAAGTTACCATCTAAACACTCTCTTGTTTGGCTTATATTGGTGTAATATTGATTGTCGATATAATATTGATTTCAAATTTTGACACATGGTCAGCATGTACAGGAGAAGGGGAACTACATTATATGGACCCCAGTGCTCAACTAGTACTTATTTTATTGACCTCAAAAGGATGAAAAGCATAGTTGACCATGGCGGAATTTGAACTCAGAATGTAAGGACAGACGAAATGCTACTAAACATTTTGCTTGGCATGCTAATGTTTCTGCTTATAATATTGCCAGTATAATACTGAAATATCAATGATTGTCAGTCTAAAGTTCATATGACATTGATTGTCAGTATAAGTTTGATATAATATTGATTGTTAATATAATATAATATTGATTGTCTATGTAAAATTGATGTTATATTCTAGTTTAATGGCCTCCTCAATGTTTTCTATTTCCAGCTGCGGACAATGAGAAGAGTTTACAACTTCCTGGACACTGATGCCAAGTCTGCTCAGGAATGGATTGATAAAATTCAGAGCTGCATCCAATAAATTATTCTGAAATTGTGCAATTCCATTGCAGCTGCTGTTCTGTGACCATTTTAACTGAAAGACAATATTGATGGAAGATAGACTGGAGACAGTGGTTTGCAAGTCTAAGGTCACCAGCTTGGCCATGCTTTAGCTAGCTAGAGAGAAGACAAGTTGGCTTATTAATAGCATGGCTTCCTTGTTCCCTCTACAGTGTTAGCTACCCTTCTCTGTCTATTTCAGATCTCCTGGACACCAGTGGACCAAGATCTTCTCAATGCTACTGGTCAGGGGTTGAAGTTGGTAACTTTTCTCCACTTCAAAATAGATTTGAAGCTAAGAAAGTCCAAGAGAACACACACATGCACACACACACACACACACACACACACACACACACACACAATAAACAAATCTCATAACATTTTCAGTCATGGTAAATTCCATGGTAAATGTTCAGGTGTAAAATACTACATCACTTGTTTCTACAACATCTCACATGTTGAGCTGATTGACAGCAATTGTACATTCAATCATACAATCACATTGTCATCATATCTACTTTTCAGTATGCTTATTCCGTTATTTAACAAGTTCTCTCCAATATTTTTTATTATGCTACTCACTGCTACCCTACTGACATGTCTGCTACTGTTTTGGTTCCCAGGTTGGCTACTCATTTTCTTGCTATTGTTGTGAGTTGAGGAGTTTGATATTTATTGCATCGTAGCTCCACTCTCACATTTTCTTTCACAGAAATATGGATTCTGATTGGTTGTGTCAGTCATGTGATCTCATATTACACTGGCAGTATTCTTTGCTGTTGTTGGGGATCATAGTAGCTGTGGGATTTCCTTGTGTCAGTGTTGGCTGTTCAAAACCGCAGCTTCTTCTGTCCTTTGTGGTCTTTTATCTGAAGGTTTGTCTGCTACATGAACCAGTTCTTCATCTTTCTCTCTCTCTCTCTCTCTATCTGTCTATATATGTCTCTCTCAGAAATCCATTCCTGCTTTATGTCACCCTGCCAGGCCAGCTACTACATGTACATACAAGTTCATACATGAATACATTAATGCAATGGTGCAAGTATTAAACTGATGCATTTCAAGATCTTTCTTCTCCTTCTTTAGATTCAGGTGATATATTTATGCATGAACAGGTAAATATATCCCCTACTTTATTACACAAAATGTGTACAGAGTAACTGAATAACATCCCTTTGGCAAATACTCCTCTCTAACTTCATAGCATGTATCTCCTTTATATACACTCTATATGTGCATAAATATGTGTGTGTATGTTTGCATGTGTGTGTGTGTATATATATAAATAAATATTTATGTTCAATCATAGTGGATAATTGTTTTCTAGAGTGCTCAACAAATAAGTGTGGTATGTAGGTAGATCCTAAGTTTACCTTTCCAGGGAAACCTGGTGCATCATTTATGTTAAACTAATCGATGTATTAATAAGGTGGGTTCAACAAAAGTTGAGATAGGCTGATGATACTTGGTATTAATACTTTCTATAATTTGAGTATTTACATCTATCTATCTATCTATCTATGTGTATATATATATATATATATATATATATATATATATATATATATAT
>NC_068985.1:63547866-63552866 GCF_001194135.2 Octopus bimaculoides | reverse complement strand
CATATTGTAGGCAAGGGAATGTGATATATGATGTACTACATGTTGTGGCAGGGGATTGAAATATATTACCTGAAGACATATACACATGCACACACTCCATACATGTCTATTTCTGTGTGTGTATATATATATATATATTGATAGAAAAGGTAAGACAACAAAAGAAAGAAAGAGACCGCAATATTATGTAAATAGAGGAATTTATCTGTAAATAATATGTGACAATTATTCGGTAGCCATGATAAAACTCCGAGTTCGGATGTCGGTGCATGTGTATGTATGGACTGGTGCACTTACGTGAATACTATGATCCTTTTGACTCCCTTACCATTACTCCCTCCCCTCACTTAGCTGTCATTCTAATAGCTCTTTTGTCTTAATAACGGTCAATCACATAGTAAATTCCCTTTGTTTCATAGTATTTTTTCAATGGCCAGATAACTGAAGAGATGGTGGCGTGGGTTTCCGCCCCGACATCTGAAACTTATGGCTACCGAATAATTGTCACATATTATTTACAGATATATATATATATTTGAAAAGATTTGTAGAGGTAACACACGAGTAAGTAGATATCTATGAAAAACAAGAACGAAAATGCTACTTTCTTAAAATTAGGTACATTTTAATTTTCCTTTTATATATTTCGGTTTTTGAAAAACCTTTAATTTGCAGTCAGAGTCAGTTGAATTTGTCATGCTACCAGAACCAAAAGATATCATGCGTTCTTGCAGGAAAAAGAAAAGTAAACTTTGAATTTTAATTTTAATTCAATTTTTTTAATAGTTCTTTCCTTTTTACATATTCCATTTTAGCATATATTTTTGATAAGGTTTTTCAAAAACCGAAACATGTAAAAGGAAAATTAAAATGTACCCAATTTTAAGAAAGTAGCATTTTCTTTCTTGTTTTTCACACACACACACACATATATATATATATATCTAAACATGCAGTCTCCAGATGACAGATGAAGTAGTTGTGTGTGTGTGGTTTTGTAGCATTTACTCTTGTATCCAGCTTTGTATCAGCTCTAGGAGTTTCATTATGATTCTGGAAACAACATATAAGTATGTCTTGACATAGTCATGCTGTAGAATTGATCAGTTCTTTTCTGGAAAAGGTAAGTACAACAAAATAGATTGTAAAGTATGTTAATGACCATGTGGTATGGGTGGTGGATAGTTCAACCTAGTTCAAACATCTCTGATGTGTGACTAGGTTCCTTCTGCAAAGACTGACCACTTCTTTATATTATATTAAACTGATCCTTTCTGATACAGATTATTACCAGTTTCCTTGGGCTCTATTATTTTTCTTTGTGCATAAAATAGGGACTAGCATCCTGTCCTTGGGAAGATTTCTCTCTCCACAATTTGTTAAGTACATTGGTATATCTGAAGCAAAATTCTTATTCAAGCAGCAACAACTGTTCCATGGAACTTCAATTAAATGTTTAAATTTTTTAATACACTAATTATTGATTCATTGCTTGCAAAACCACAGCAATTATGTGTGTGTGTATATATATATATACATATAATTTAGGGATCAGCAAAAGTTGCTTCACCACATACCGAAATTTAGAAATAGCAGTTAAAGTACTAATTCTACTACTACAATATGTCTCCACAGATAGCAATACTTGTAACTCACATAGGCAAAAGAGAAGAAAAATAACGAAACCAACCAGCCTTAGTTAATCATGTACGCGTTTCGGGATTAGAATGGTGTAAAATTCATTTCCTTCTTCAACATGATATTCCAGATTATAAATTTGAAAATGCTGACAAAAAGCTATGATTATTCACTCCCTGATAGTAAACTGCAGATTTTCTGCGGTACTGCTTGTGATGCACATGGTGAATCTTCAGGATGGATACAGACTTACTCGTCTATATAAATTCGGAAATGCTGTTTCTCTTATGTGATGTTCGATGTCGCCTGATCGAGCATGCATGGTTTTTTGTCAGCATTTTCAAATTTATAATCTGGAATATAATGCTGAAGAAGGAAATGAATTTTACACCATTCTAATCCCGAAACGCGTACATGATTAACTAAGGCTGGTTGGTTTCGTTAATTTTCTTCTCTTTAGCCTGTGTGAGTTACAAGTATTGCTATCTGTGGAAACATATTGTAGTAGTAGAATTAATACTTTAACTGCTATTTCTAAATTTCGGTATGTGGTGAAGCAACATTTGTTGATACCTAAATTATGTTTATAATTATAAAACAACTTTTTGTATAAGTTTTTACCTATAATAGTTTTTTCCATACCGAACTACTTGGTAAAATTATTAATTATTAATTTATTAATAATCCTTTACCCTATATCTGTAATGTAATAATACAAATAATATGTGAGTATAAGCATATATACGTACACACACACACACACACATATATATATATATATATATATATATATGTAATGATGATGACTGTCCACTTATAACTGAGGAAGGCCATCACTGACTATTGTGCATGCGATGCCTGTGCAACAGGTTACTGCACCAGCATCAGCTTCGTCTGTGTTTGCCTCTGCAGCTTCCATGCTTGCTGTGTTGCCTGCCCACTCAATGGGGCATTAGATAGTTGCCTTACTGATGAATGAACAACCTAAACTTTTAGGTCCAAAAAGGTTTGCATAGCACTTCATACCTCTTCCACACTACTGGCATAATCCAGTGACTACAATATGGGTCACTGGCACAGGAGTGTGAGAGGGCCACAATCTCAAGCACAGGCAAAAGATCCCCAAAATATCCAATGCCTTTCTATGCATGTCTAGTTTTATATCAGAATGACTTTCTCTTAGACACATGCTTTAACAGAAAGGAAGAGGAAAAAGAGAGAGTGAAAGAAAAAAAGGAAACAGGTAAAGAAGAAATAAAGGAAAAGAAGAAGTAGGAGTGGGCATGGTACTCAGCACGCTTTTTTCCCAACAGTTAACACTAAACACACACACACACCGTGACTCACATGCCTTCAACGTGAACTTTATACAATCCTTAAACTATAGTCTTGGTTTCTGGTGGGGTGGGGAGCACAAACAAGTTCACCATATAGCAGTTGTTTAGAAATCTTTCTATCGTTCATTTGAACAAGGTGCCCAATCCAGCATAATCAGTACTTGTGCATCGTTGCCTCAATGTTCAGGATATCGGTTCCCCTCAAGATCAGTGTCTGGAATCCGCAAAGACCAGCCAACATACAGAATGTCCCTCAGACATCTCTGATGGAAGTATTCAAAGACATTTACATGATGCCTGTAAAGAGTATATGTTTCACATGAATAAGGTAGCGATGTCTGCACACACGTGCGCACGGTACATAGCAATTTTTGTTCACCTTGTAATGCCATATTGAGACCAGACACGAGAGTCAAGAATCCTGAAGCATTCAGTTGCCTTTTGAAATGAAACCTTAAAAATATTTCATCATCCAAAGAACAATACTGGTTGAGTTTTCTTCCCAATTAGACAAACTTGTCAACCACTCCCAGTACTGTTCCTTCAACTAAGGTCTGGTGCAGACAAGAACATTACAAGTCTTGTCCAGGCTAATGCTGAGTCCAAATACCTTACAAGATGCAGAAATATGATCCATAAGAATTTGCATATCTTCAATTGTATAAGCAACTAAGTCGCAACCATCTGCATAAAAGAGGGTATGAATTAGAAATTTAAAATCTTTCGAAAGGGCCGTAAATATCGACGCAGGTTGAAGAGACTAGAAGTTCGGCACCTCATCACAGAGGAGCAATCTACAGCAAGAGTGAGAATAGCAGTTAAAATACAAAGAAAAGAGAGTTGCAGCAAGGATACTACCATGCTCGGTACTATTCTCTACAGGGATGGGTCCAGCAATCCCACCACTGACATTGATCCATGCCTCCATCCCATCATTCTGCATCTGTCTTGCTGTAAAGATCGTATCCATTGTTCCCCTACCAGAATGGAAGCCACACTGAGATTCAGATGGGATATCATTTACAAGGTATTATTTAGGCGGGAAAGAAGAATACTTGCTAGAACATTGCCAGCTGCTGACAGCAGAGTAATATCTTTATGGTTGGAAGTAGCTCACCGTTTTCTAGGAGGGAAAACAAGAAGAGAAGCTACGGAGACTGATGTTGGTTTTGCAGTTTGATCTGAAATCCTCAAGAAGTTGAAGGAGCTTCCTATCCCTATAAGTGACTGTTTGTTATGAAGATATGAAAAAGCGATCTGAGAAATATGACAGAAAAATATATAATGAAAAAGACAGACAGAATAGAAGATATATTGAAAGAAGACAGCGGGAGAAAGAGAATTACAGAGAGCAGATGTGTAGGTGAGATGTTCAAAAAACACCAATACAGTTTAAGCAGAGGGAGGAGTAAACGATAAAATGTATCAATATATATCTGAAAGCTCATTCTGTTTTCTTATATCTTAACTACTACATTCCATACAATAAAATGCGATGTTTCACATCGGTCACAGTGGCAGAAAGAAACTGAGGAATAAATGGTTTGGTAGTCAGAGATACTCAATGCAAGTGAACTGTTGTGAGAGGATTTACTCAAGTCATTGCGCAAACTTTTATCGTAAATAATATTTACTTTAACAATTTCACACACACACATATATAACAATTCCACACACACATATATGAAATTCCATATTAAAATATTTTGTTTGCAAAATGTTGTTCACGTAGCATAAATATAGTACAATATAATAATAATAATAATAATAATAATAATAATATATATATATATATATTATTATTATTATTATTATTATTATTATTATTATATTGTACTATATTTATGCTACGTGAACAACATTTTGCAAACGTAAATCTTAAGGTTAAAATATCAGAATAATTTATTACCAGTGGTTCGCATGCGTAATAAAAGACAATATATTTTCATATATAAGAGTGTATAAAGATATGTACACAAAGAGAAGATCTCTGACAGGACTTCTTGCATGCTAAAAAGGGCAGTT
>NC_068985.1:63543539-63546532 GCF_001194135.2 Octopus bimaculoides | reverse complement strand
TATATATATATATATATATATATATATATATATATATGAAAATATTAATGTAGCTCGACGCAATTTAAGACCAATATATATATGGAACCTAGTACCATATGTTGCATGATCGGGTCGTCGGCGACTAAACTGACAATCCCATCAAACTTATTTGGGGAAGAGGGTGATTGTTGGACAACCCGTAGGACGAAAGATAAGACCTGTGAAAGAGCGGAAGAGGTCAACGGTCATCCAACAATATGTGCATGTATATATGTATGTATGCGCGGGGACATGGAAATACATGGGTTGGGGCCCAGGTGCGTGGTTGGCCGACTAGGAGTGAGAAGCCCGTTCGTTGTCACATCTCTCTAGGAGAGGTACACTCAGAGAAAACCTGCGACACTGACAATATTCAATGATGTAAACTATTTCTTCTTTTCGAGTTTATGTTGTTCATGTTCAGAGAGTGGGATTGGATTTGTACAAATCCTTTTCCCACTATAAAAAAAAAAACATCATGCACATGCATCGCTTGAAAAAACAAAGTAAAACCTATCATAAAAAGGGCTGATCGTAGCCCTCGCATGTGTGGAACTTTCGATCAAGTGATGGCAAAACTCGTACACGAGTTTGCAGCCATCATGTATATATGTATGTATGTATGTATGTATGTTATAAAGGTGAGCGTGGAAGCGCAATAGCCCAGTGGTTAGGGCAGCCGATTCGCGGTCGTAGGATCGCGAATTCGATTCCCAGATCGGGTGCCGTGAGTGTTTATTGAGCGAAAACATCTAAAGCTCCACGAGGCTCTGGCAGGGTGGGGTGAACCCTGCTGCACTCTCTCACCACAACTTTCTCACAGTCTTCCTGTTTCTGTTGTACCTGTATTTCAAAGGACCAACCTGTGTCAGCTTGAGTCTCCCCGAGAATTACGTTAAGGGTACACGTGTCTGTGGAGTGCTCAGCCACTTGCACGTTAATTTCACGAGCAGGCTGCTCCCTTGATCGAATCAACTGGAACTCTCGTCGTCGTAACTGACGGAGTGTCACGATATAAGGTGAACAGAGGTGTACGTACGCCGCTATATGTGTATATAAATATAAAAATAGGAACAAAAGCGCAATAGAAGGCAATAAAACATCCGGACAGATAGACAATACAAAGGCGGACAGGAAAAACAATAATTAGAGGGACAGGAAAAAAAGGACGGGTCATTCGTGGCCTTCTTTCGTCAGTCAAATTACCAGATGTCCTTACAGTTACACTTGAGACCGTTAGATCTGGTTGCCCACCAAAAGTCTAAGCTAAGAGCATTACATTTTTTGTAAGAAAGCTAGCGAATGTATACAACAAAGACAAAAAACGGAGAACATGGTAACAATTACAAATACAAACAACAAGAATATAACAACAGGTGTTATTCGACTGAGGACGAATCAAATTGAGCTGGCGTGTATAAAGTGAAAGCCTTAAAACAGGAACATAGAAGATGGACATAAGAGGGGTTGGCGGTCGGTAGTCAGGCCAAGAAAAAAAGATCATGTATGGCCGAACACTGGTCACGTGGAAGGAGGGGAGAGAGGTAGGGGCAGCGGGATTGAAGGATTAGAAAAAAACAGACACAAAGGAAAAGGTACAAGGGAGATAGACCAGGAGAAAAAGCAGGAGTTAAAGAGAGAACCAAGAAATGTGAGAGAGGGTGAGCGAGAAAAAGAAAAGAGGAAGAAAGTAT
Source organism: Octopus bimaculoides (assembly GCF_001194135.2). Classification (NCBI taxonomy): domain Eukaryota; kingdom Metazoa; phylum Mollusca; class Cephalopoda; order Octopoda; family Octopodidae; genus Octopus; species Octopus bimaculoides. The sequence goes on along the minus strand of NC_068985.1, from coordinate 63,544,817 downwards.
GAGGTGGACTAAAAGTCAGAGTAAAAGAATCGTTCAAAATTTAGATAATACTTTCTATAAGGTGAGCAAAGGTGTACGTACGCCGCTATATGTATATATAAAATATATCATTGAAAAGTGGAAACGCTTCCTTGATGATTGCTTCATCTGGGACAAATTGAATGAAGATCTAAATATATTTAACAATATACTGAACACACTTCACCCATTCATCAAATTTACAATAAAATCCAGTTGCAATGAACTACCATTCCTGGATATCCACATAAAGATACAGAACTCCACAGTCACAACAGACATATTTTACAAAAAAACTGGCACACACCAATATTTAAATTTCTACTCTTTCCATCCATAACACATCAAAAGAAACATCCGATACAGCATGGCAGGATGCATCTGTGCTATAGTAACTGACCCAAAATACGTGAAACCCGACTCATCGAACTCAAAGGCTTCCTCACAATGCAGAAACACCCCTTAGGATTAATTAATGGGGGAATTAAAAAGGCGATGAAACTAAACATCACCCAACTACGGACACCTAAGGAAAAAGTTAATGAAAACACGATTCCGTTCATTAACACACACAGTCCTGGAATAACCAACATCTTTCACGACATAAAATCGAACTTACCTATACTCCTACAAAGCCCCAAAATGAAAAATCTGATTGAGAAAAAAAATACCTTACGGAATAGCAGAAGCCAACCAAAAAATCTTTAAAAAACCCTCACAAGGGCAGAATTCAAATCAGAGAATGAATTCTTAGTAAAAAAAATGTGGAGATAGATGTGGAACATGCAACAACATCAACAACTTCAAATACTTGGAAAGTGGTTCCCACATAAAAATTCAAGAGCGAATCCCTTTTCAAAATAAATACTGATATGAACTGCAAAACGCAAAACCTGATATACTGCATTACCTGCCCAAACTGTAAAGAAAGTTACATTGGTGAAACAAATAATTCCCTCTGCCAACGTGCAAGAATCCACAGGCAACATATCCGACAAGAAAAAATTACGCAAGGTTCCATTAAGTAAGCATCTGGAAATATGCAGCGACGGAAAATTCAAAATTTTCCCCTTTTACGGGACGATCCTCAATACGGAGAAGCAATGGAACTACATTTCATCAAAAAATTCTCTCAAAAATTGAATGTTTAAAAGAAAAGCGGAGACAGTACATTTTGTAAGTGTTATACTAATGTTCTCTAATGCAAAACCATGAAATTGAAAGAGGCGTGATCGAAGTTACACAGTATAAACATGGACA
>NC_068985.1:63541908-63543439 GCF_001194135.2 Octopus bimaculoides | reverse complement strand
AGAAGCCCGTCGTATATATGTATATATATATATGCATGTGTGTATATGTTGTATATTTGTGTTTGTCCCCCCCAACATCGCTTGACAACCGATGCTGGTGTGTTTAGGTCCTCGTAACTTAGCGGTTCGGCAAAAAGTGACCGATAGAATAAGTACTAGGCTTACAAAGAATAAGTCCTGGGGCCGATTTGATTCGACTAAAGGCGGTGCTCCAGCATGGCCACAGTCAAATGACTGAAACAAGTAAAAGAATAAAAGAATATATATATGTATGTATGTATGTATGTATGTATGTATATATAATGTACTGATCCGTGATAGAAAATTCAACAAAAATGTACTTCATCTGGTGAGAGATAAATATTATTATTTAAAGGTCAGAATACATGTCTTAAAGCGCTACTAATAGTTTCATATTTTGAGAGAACTGAAGCATATTCTTCAGGCGCAAACCACATATCATAACAAACTAAAAAAATTGAATAAATAGAAAAAACGGAATGAAGCTGAGAAAACGCAGACAGTAAATAACGGAAAACGAAAGGTAAAAAGTGCTATCCTCCTTAGGCCTTAAATGATAAGTCAGTGAGGAATAGGCGGAATTTTCCAATTCTTCAGAAAATATTTATACATATGCATGCAACCACTGAAAGTCTCTGACCTGGAGTTCAATTGAGAGTTAGGGATCTTAGATTTGAACAGAAACTGCGTTCCTTCAGCTAAACAAAGTCTTCATTTATTCGATCCATTGACATATGGTATGAATTTCTCAATTACTTTCCATTTAATCACATGTGATGTTTTGTTACCTTTCAAAGTCCATACGTAGCAAGGCACCTTAGTAGTTTTTGTCCCTAAGTCGGAAGGACTTTGAAAGATAACGAAATACCGTACGTGATTAAATGGAAAGTAATTGAGAAATCCATACCTTATGTGAATGGATCGAATAAATGTAAACTTTTGTTTAGCTAAAAGAGCGCAGATCCCGTTTAGATCTAAGATCCCTAACTAACTCTCTATTGCACTACAGGTAAGAAATTTTCAGTGGTTGCACGCATATGTATAAATATATTCTAAAGAGTTGGAAATTTCGCCTATTCCTGTCTGACTTGATATCTTTCCAGCCTTATCATTTAAGGCCTAAGGAGGATAGCACTTTTTACCTTTGACACTTTAGTTTCGCTTTCTGTTGCTTACTGTCTGCATTTTCTATATGCTGCCTTCTCAGCTCCATCACGTTTCTTCTATTTATTCAATTGTTTTAGTTCGTTATGGTATGTGGTTTGCACCTGAAGAATATGTTTGAATTCTTTCAACATATGAAACTATTAGTAGCGTTTAATACATGTGTTATGACTTTTAAATAATAATAATAATTATATATATATATATATAAATATATATATATATATATATACATATATATGAAATATCATATTTCTAAATCTCTCAGAGAGAGTTAAGCAGTAGTAATGCGATAAAGTTGTTGTATATTGTCAACTTAATGTGACAATCCCAATAAGGGAATATA
>NC_068985.1:63540758-63541645 GCF_001194135.2 Octopus bimaculoides | reverse complement strand
TATATATATATATATATATATCAGAAAACAGAGAGGAAATATAGTAGATACTTAATTTTATTTTATTTTATTTAATGTGTATTTTCCTTAACGAGGAAATTACATCCTCAATATTGACTATGTATATATTTGTAGTATTACATGATCGAACGCACGCGTCATCTTTGCAAGTAAGTTTTAACTTTATATTTCTGACGCGACTCTATCTTTGTATCTTTCTCCCCTTTCGTTCTTCCTTCTGTTGTTCTTCGCCTCTCCCATTCACTACTATGTCTCTCTCTCTTCCTCCCTGTCTCTTATTGCTCACCTATATTCTACTTCCTGCCCTTTTTTTCTCTCTCTACCACCCTTTCTCCTTACCCCTCGCTGGTCACATGTGTCGGGCTACTGCCTCCTTTCTTATCTTGGCCACTGCCAAGCCATCACGAACTTCTCTCTCCCTTCCAGTTCGTCTCATCACAGCGTTCAGTATACGTTTATTTTTTTCACGTCAGGCCTAACAGCCCTTCTTGTTTATTTTCATTGTTTCGTTTTCCTGTCATGTTTTCTGTTCGCCACGATATTCTCCGCATTACAAATTTAATTTGTTTCCGCGGGAAGAGCCATTCTAACAATGCGTCATGCCCTAACTCTTCGAAACGCTTAGTTTTAGAAAATGGTGGCAGCTGATGAAGGAAATGTTCTATATGTGGCCTGTGTGTTTTCTGTACTCTGTTTATGTTCTGTTTTTCATTTTGTGACATCCTGTACCCAGATATGCATATATATATATATATACATGTAGCTGTAGGTATGTACATACATGTACATCATTATTATTATTATTATTATTATTATTATTACTATTATTATTATTATTATTATTATTATTATTATTATTATTATTA
>NC_068985.1:63535094-63539853 GCF_001194135.2 Octopus bimaculoides | reverse complement strand
TATATATATATATATATATTATTGTCTGGGGACGGTCATTCTCTTTCAGTGCCTTATCAATTTAACACACCGGTCTGATTTCCACTCATTTACTTATTTAGTTTTGCTAAAATTTTCGATGCGTCTTGCAAACTTTTCAATAGTTATTGACACTGTCCTTTATCGGAACTGCGTTCTTTTTTAGTTTGTTTGTTTGTGCGCATGCGTGTGCATCAGTACGCGTGCGCATACACATGCGTTTGAAGGTATTATGTATGTATGTATGCATGTGTGCTTGTGCGTATGCATGTATGTGTGTGTATGCATATATATACATAGGTATGCATGTGTGCACGTTTGTATGTATGCACTCTGCATGTATGTGTGTATGCACGTATGTGTGTGTGTATGCATATATATATGTATGCATGTGTGTACGTTTGTATATATGTTTTCTGCATATCCATGTGCTGATGTGTTTGTGTTCATGTTTGCCTGTTTGTATGTGTGTGTGTCTGTATGTGTGTGTATCTGTGTATGGGTTTGTGTGACTACATAAACTGTGGTATTGGGGTGTGACACTTTTTATGTATATTTCCTATTTAGTACTGTGGATGTTTTATTAATGAGGATGTACTCTTGTACTTATCTGTGAGTTAGGTCCTTTGGGTACTTGGATAAAATGCAGATGCCAAGTTGACCCAGTGTGCCTCCATGTTGGTCTTTGGCATGTTGGTAGAGTATGGAGGATTGTTTTTGTCATAGTGTCTCAAATGGCCATTTAGTCTCTCCGCAATGCTCCTGGATGTCTTACCTATGTATAATATGTTCTTGCCTTTACAAGCACCCTCTATGCACCTTATGCTACATTTCTAGTTCTACAATTAATGCCAGGATTAATCTTACCATGCAGTTATCATTGATGCATGTGGTATTCTCAAAGGGGTACGTCCTACATAGCTGCGATCTGATGGAGCTCTGGCTTTTCAACAGTCTTAATGCTGAGTTTAACCTCCTTCAGAGCGTTCCTAAATCTACGGGCTAGTTCTCCATGGGTTGATTATCCTGAATTATTTGCTCCGTATTGAAATTATTTTCACACTGGTGGCTGCCATGATTTGGCGCAAAACGAATCAGTTTCAGTGCAGACTTCAACGTGACGGGTTGGGGCTTTCTATTGTAGCAGAGCTACATATTTCATATGCACAGCAGACGAACATATCGATGAGGCGTCTAGTCTCGCTTTGATACACTAACCTCACTTTGATACAGTAGACTCGTTCTGAGACGCTAGCCTCGTTCTGAGTTACACTATAGAAACCTATTGTTCCTGCCAAGCTTCGGTCAAAGACACATGTCTTCTCTGCAACTCCACGCGCAATCTCCCACGTGCGATTCACATGTCTATTCACCTCGACACAAGATATATGGTTCGTAAACGAAGATATTTTATCATACACACATTTTCAAAGTGACTATTCCCATTACACAAGCGCATACATACTGTAATACAAATATTATATGTTACTTCTTGAAGTGCAAAAGCAAAAATCAAAACTTACTTTGTATGTAAACACATGTATTTTTGTATCATACTACACGCTTCCACCACAAAAGATGAACACAGAATAAACAAAATATTTATACACAAAAATGTCTTATGGTGATTCATACTAACTGTTTCTCCATTTAATAACACGCACTTGAACCACCGACAGCCGCTATAAAATGGTGACCCCCGATATAAAAAACAAATATATACATATATATGTAAGTTGGAATCGGTGAGTGGTTAACTGCCTGAAGACAGATTGCTGTCTCTTTTCTTTTCCCTGAGGTGTTGGAAACAGGGATTATGCTGACTTCCGCGCCGGTGTCAACAAGGAAACGCGTGCCTGTTACACGTCGCAAACAAAAAACAGGCGACTTTGTGGGTGAGAGCCAGGAACTTCCGTCGCGTTCAATTCCTGGCTGTGTCATTTCCCAAAATAGATGCTGAAAACGAGCATGGGATCGTGCATTTCTGCGCCCGCGTTCCGAACTTTCGGCTTTACCAACACGTTTCATACGAGTTGCGGGTAGCACTCTGGCTTCGGGACGGTCTACCAAATCGACGCGATCGGCTCTTGTTTCGATACGGGGTACCAAGCGATAGGGCTCGTATCTGCTCTGACAGGGCCTGTATCTGTAATGGCCGCTGAGTCACCAATGCACGCAAGTCGGAAATTTCGGAAGGATGACGAAAGGGAAGGTTTGGTGGAAGGAATGCCATGTCGACCGTGATGTGTTTGCCGCTGGGTTCTGTTCTGGGGAAGCCATTATGTGCCGATCAGTCGCAGGAATTTTCAGTTCTGTTTCATTGCCGGGTGATGTGCAAGCTGTGATTCTTTGACAGGATCACGAAATGTAGAGCCGAAATGGAAAATTTAACCGCAGTACCAAAAAAAAAAAAAAAAGTCTTCATTTGGTGAAGCTGGTTCAAGGGAAGGCTGAAATTCTTTGACGGGGTCACCAAATGTAGTGGTTAAAGGTGTATCAGAAGGTAACGAGGTAAACAGAGGCGATAGGTATGTGGATGCTCTCGAAGTAAATAACTGAATGACATCGATTTACAGTTTAAATAATTTCTCTACTGTACTTGCATTATTTGTTGGTATTCACAATTCTTCACTACATGTATTTGTTTACAACTGCTACGAGTTGAGAGGAATAAAAACAGGATACATCTGTGTAGGTGATGTGTTAGAACTGAATATGTTCTGAGTCTGTGTGTGTGTCGTTCATCTGAGATAGTAGTCTGCCATGTCCCTTCGTCCGAACCTTTCTCTCTCTCTCTGCCTGTCTGTCTATCGCGAACCTTTCTGCCTGCATAGAGGGCCTTTCTGTCTTTTTGCGTCCTAGGCCTTTCTGTCCGTCCCTCTGCTGACCACGGTATTTATAACAGCCGTGGTAGCTAGAAGGACTGACATATTGCAGATTGCAGACATATTGCATATTGAAGATTGTGCCTAAATAGGTCAGCTCCTGTCCATTTGAACTTCGCTTGACATGGCTGAGGTCGTAGGTCAAAGGGAGATGATTCATCATTTTTTTGACAGGACAAAGAAAATCTTTTTTCGTGCCTGTTGGTCGAGGTGGTTCGGACGAGCGAGAATCCTTAGATTCGGTCTCGAATCTAAACTTGGAGAAGGAAAGTGTTAATTTTTATTGCCCGTTTGCCCGCAGACGGTTGATTTCTGTAGTTATTATCAGTGTATTTTCAGCGATTTAAATAAGAGCTTTGACTGTTATTTCCAGCAGGAAGACATACTTAGTATGTCCTTTAAGACTAATTTTTTGTAGTTATTACCAGTGTATTTTCGGCGATTTAAATAAAAGTTTTGACTGTCATTTCCAGCCGATAGACATACTTAGTATGTCTTTTAATTAATGTTAAATATATATTGTTGCGGATAAGTTTCAGAAGCAATCAGTACGGAAATAACAAAACAACACAACCCGTATTCAAATTCATCTATGTATTTGGTAGTGATAAATGGCATAAAACATACAGATCGAAGGTAGCTCAAAGCTGTTACAATCCCCTGGGTCGATTACACAAGTCGTCACAATATACAGAGTTCTTGATGTGAGGAGGATGCCAGTGGTTAGAAGTGAAATCCCTACTAGAGTATAGGGAGGGTGTGAGAGAGAGAGAAAGAGAGAGAGAGAAAGAGAGAGAGAGAGAGAGAGAGAGAGAGAGAGAGATAGAGAGAGAAAGAGAGAGAGAGACAGAGACAGAGAGAGGGGGGCGCTAAAAGCCTGCACGTGAAAGAAGATATAGTGATGCTGTCGAGAAGATGTGAGCTTGCGGAAGTGGGAAATGGACAGTGACACATGGACGTCATTGCTTGTCGCTCTCTAGACAACTGCTATCGGATTCCTTCCACACAACTGACTGTCAGCCAGCTGTCTGTCGGCATTTATGATTATCGCATTATGGTGAGAAAGAAAGAAAGACGTACCGCTCCAAAACAATGGGAGTTTGTTGTAGATCCTTCCCTTATCTCTTGTCCACCATTATTTTCCGAGGGGATCAAGCGGAGTCAAGTGGAGAATACATAGATTGTCTTGGCAGGGCCATGTGTTGAGATTCTCAGCTTGTCAATTCCTACCTCTCCGTGGGAAAATGCCGTTGTACATTAAAAGGGATTATGTAGATTCAAGATCGAATCCACTGCCCTAAATGAAAATTCCCTTTTTTTTCTTTCCGAGTAAAATACATTCGTAGCAATATATATATATATATATATATGTGTGTGTGTGTGTGTGTGTGTGTGTGTGTAAATATATGCATATATCCGTACGTATATGTACATACCTACATCTATATGTATGCATACATGCATATAGGACATTAAAAAAACGTTAAACACAATGAGAAACGAAAACATACAAAGAAAGAAACGAGACATGCAACATAAAGAGTATACCCCTTCGTCAGTTGTCCCTGTTCCATCTACTCCGCGTTTCGAAGGCAAGGACAATATACGACTTCGTTGGAACAGTCCTTCCAGCAGAGCAAATTAAATAAAATTTGGGGATTTTTTGCAGAGGGTGAAAGTGTTAACAAGAACAGGACAGTGAGAACAAGACAGTAAAAAATAAAAAAAACTGTGAGGGCTGTTGGGCCAAGACGATAGAAAAATTATTATGAACGCTAGGTAAATATGCCATGAGAGAAGAGACAGAAAAAACACGTGTTTTCTTTCGGAAGTAAGTGAACAGAAAGAGAGATCCC
>NC_068985.1:63531881-63532651 GCF_001194135.2 Octopus bimaculoides | reverse complement strand
ATGTGTCTCGACCATACGTGTACTGATGAACAAAAGATGCAGCTTACTTCACAGTTTTACTGTATTGATTGAGAAACCAGTGGTTTACCGTTAAGTTAAATGTTTTTAAGAGATTAATTTTGAAAGCTGCATTTCCTCGCTTTCGGTAAATATGTTGCTTATTTTTTGGTAGTTTTTGACTTATTTAGTCCCTCTAAACGTGAGGCATTACTATATAGTTAATGCCCTTATATAAATTTATATATATATATATATGTATGTATGTATGTATGTATGCATGCATGCATGTATGTATGTATGTATGTATGGATGTATGCATGCATGTATGTATGTATGTATGCATGTATGTATGTATGTATGTATGTGTATTATTTCAATGTGTATAAATAACACGGGAATAATAAATAAATAGTTATCAGGTTAGCAAAAATTCACATAAGTGCCAAGGATGTTACAGCCTACTTATAAAGGTAGAAGTTCCAGGGTTTAGTGAAATGTTTCTGTATAACATAGATAAATTAAGAAATAGAGTTAAACGCAGGTGTTATTCAAATCTTTATACTTCCGATAAATATTTCGAAGAAAACATTGGTATTATTCCTGAGGGAATAAAATGATGTAAAACAGTGTAATCATCTCGTCAGGGAAAAAAGAGAGATAAAATACATCATTAGGTTAAAATGGCTTATTGATGTGTTTTGTTTCTCTTTTTTCCCTGACGTGATGATTACATTGTTTTACATCATTTTATACCCTCAGGAATAATACCA
>NC_068985.1:63528647-63531627 GCF_001194135.2 Octopus bimaculoides | reverse complement strand
ATATATACCCAATTCTCTTTTTGCACGGGGGACACGTTCCAGAAACTACTGTGCAAAATAAAACCGTGTAAAAGAATATACAGTGTACATATGGAAATTAGAGACAGGTTCCATCCAAATATATTTAATAAAAGAATGTTAATTTTCATATGCAAATAAATTGAATATTATATATATATATATATATATCATTCAACTACGATAGTAGTTGAATAATATTCTTAACGTAGCTTTTTTGTCGCAGTCGGCGTCTTCCAAGCAATCTCATTAATTCAGTTTTAATCGAAATCAAATTTAGCTTTTGAATTATGTTTGACTAGTGATAAACTACATTTAGAAATAAAATACTTAAAATCTGGTGTTGTAGAACAAAAGTTAGGAGAAAAAATGTATAGACCAGACTGGTTGACTGATGGGTAGTAACGCCCGACATCGACGCTTTGAATAGATTGGATTCTATTTTACCCCGCCTATTTTACCTCGCCAAATACATACATACATACATACATACATACATACATATATGGGTACAGAACGTCACCAACGGTTCAAAATACATGAAATACGTAAACAAACGAGTTAGATACAAAAACAGCGAGAAAAAAATGGAAAACAGGACAAGCAAGTATCTCTCTCTCCCAACTTTCTCCTTCTCTCTCTCTCTCTTTCTCTCTCTCTCTCGTTGCTCACACGTGACCATCGTCCATCTTTCTTTTCCTGCACGGATGTTTTTTCTCTCTCTCTTCTATCTTTTCTATTAAAAAAAAATGTTCTCTAACAGCGTTCAATTTTTGCTCTCGTTCTGGTCTAACGACCCTCCAAATTTGTTTTCGTTCGGTTTCCTTGTATGTCTTCCCTGTCATGTTTTTGTTCCCAACTTTGACCCTCCATAAATCCTAAATTGTATTTTAGAATTCATGGGAGCAACTGTCTTTGATGAACTGTCGTTGAATGCTCGAAATGAGAAGTAGATAGACAGCCGATAACTGATGAAGGCTCCTTTCTCTGCGCTTGCTTGTTCTGTTTTCCATTTGTTCTCGTCGTTTGCGCATTTAACTCGTTTGTTTATGTATTTCATGTTGCTTGAACCGTTGGTGACGTCCTGTACCCATATATGAATGTGTATATATATAAGGTTGTACGGTAGCAGGTGGTTCGGTTGGTAAACCGTAGTTTAGGTTATATAGGAGAAGAAAATGGATATATAAATAATGGGGAAACTCGTGGTTTTCGCTGGTATGCTTTTAATTTAACTAGATAACAAAGAAGGAAGAAGCAGAGATGAAGGTGGCATTTACGGTCGTTTCAATTTACTGGTTTAAGTAAATCTCTTCAGAATGCGAATATAGATAGATGCATAGGTTAGGATGCGAAAATAATTGATACATATGTGATGGTAATATAAAACGAAGGTAGTAATTCTTACATTAAATCTTGTTCTTGCGCTGGTAAATTCGCTGGGTAGAGGTTTGCTTGTGGTAGACTGGTTAGTTTCGTTGAGTAATAGGTGCGGGGTCCCTAGTTTAATTAAGTACATTTTTTTTCGCACGCGTGTATTCAATTTTTTATATTCTACGATTAGTTATCACCGGCCGTGTAGGTGAAGGGGTAACTTGTCTTTGATGGCTCATATTGAATAGTTAAAATTTATACTTCCGAGCAAATATTTCCTATTTGATGACACCCACTATCGTCAAAACAATGCGGAATTGCGATGGGAACGAAAGCAGCCCCTGTTCTTGCGGACCTAATAATGGGTTAATTTGGATTCACCATATATGAAGTGTCATTGCAAAAATATGGTTATCCATTTCGCCATTATATAAAAGAAAACTGGAAAAGATACCTGGATGACTGTTTTATCATTTGGAAGGAGACGATTGATAAACTTTAGGAATTCAAATCAACAATAAATGATATAAACCGTAACATTCAGTTCACAATGGAATATAGTAAAGAACAGCTCCAATTTTTGGATATTATGAGAAAAAAGTCAACAATCAAATTATAACTGACATCAGAAACCAATGGACTCGAAGCAATATCTCCATTTTTAGCTCGTGCCACCTGAAACACATCAAAATAAACATCCCTTTTATTTGGCAAAAAGGATTTGCGCAATAGTGTCTGAAAGAATTACTTGAGACCTTCGTCTTCAAGACCTCAGAACAACACTAATTGAAAGACAATATCCACTCTCACTTATAGATGATGGTATTAAGCGTGCCAAGAAATTAGACATAAAAGCACTAAGGATAACAAAACATAACACCACACCTCATCTCAAAACACTACTGTATATATCAACTCACAACTTTAGAAACAATGAGGCATACAACACTCTTGTGCAAAATCTTACTTTACTAACTAGAGACCCCAAAATGAACAACATCCTGAAAACATTCATCAAATGCAAAATGCAACACAAATCGCTAAAGAGACTTCTAACAAATGCGAAGCTTTACAGAACAACCACGAAATCAACGGTTAAAAAATGTGGACGCCCAAACTGTGGAACATACCCCAACCTACTTGAAGGCTCAGATTTCCTTTTCAAACAAGGAGAGAGGCTTACAATTAAAACCAACTTCACTTGTACCTCTGATAACCTCATTTATGTAATAACCTGCTCGGATTGTGGACATCACTATATAGAACAGACGCGTACGACATTGAGGCGGAGAACCACTCTACATACAAAGCAGATCCGGTTCCCGCAATACAGACAGATTCTTTTAGTGAACACATAGAGAGATGTGCAGGTAACATCAAACCAAATTTCATAGTTTTCCCCTTCTACCAGTGCAATGATACAATTTCTATACAAAAACGTTTAAATAAAGAAAATTCATCAAAAAATACAGAACACGTCTAACCAGCTTTGATATCTATACATATTTTAATTCACGATTACGTACCATTACTGTACATCTCTCCTCACTACTCTAACTTCTGAATTTTAGTGTATATCCCCCCCCCC
>NC_068985.1:63526061-63528373 GCF_001194135.2 Octopus bimaculoides | reverse complement strand
TATATTAGTTTGATGGTCGAGAAAGTAAAAGAGTATTTTACGTTCCGGGCCTACGCTCTTCAACAGAAAGAAGTAAGAGAAAATAAAGAAAGAGAGAATAAAAAAGCTTGTGGGTTTAGAGGGCAAGACTGGTTAGAGAAAAAAAAAGGTTTGACAGGAGAGGTTGAAAGAAGAGGAAATAATAAAGTATTGGTGACCCCAAAACGTCGGTGCGCGTGCGTATGTGTGTACGTGAGGTTGCGAGAGTGTGTGAATAGAGGCTAGTGACATTAACGTGTGTGGATGTGTGCGTCTGTAACGCGTGGGTGTGTGGATGATGGTGTGTAGGTGTGCAGATGATGGTGTGTGGTGTGGGTGCTGATAAGTAGTCAGTGGCAGTGCGTGTGGAGTGATGTGGGGTGGTGTGATGAAGTGTGAGGTGTAGTGTAGTGTTGTGTATGTGGGGGAAGGGTATGAGGTGGAGATGTGTGAGAGTAGGGTGGGGGTTATCAATGAAGAGAGAAGGTGTGTAGGAGTGAAGAGAGGAAATAGATGTCAGATGAAGAGAGGAAGTAGGTGTCAGATGAAGCTAGGAGAGGAGGGGAGTTTAGCCCATATGGTGCAAAGGAGCGAAGACAGAAGCTCAATTCCTGTTCACGGTGAAAGCAGGAATCTGGATGGCGCCTGTGCAAAGACAATCCGAACACAGACAGGTATTGTAATGAATGACCGGTAGAGCGGTAATTGTTCGAGACCGAGGTTTCATTGCCGAGTCTGATGTCTCGGCTCCACGAACCGATCAGCCTAACGGCGTCCTATTTGACTGGTGTACAGAGAAGAGCAGAAAGAACAGGAGATGCTGTAAATGATGTTGCTAGAAGTGCAGGTAAAGGAGTCAGTGTCCTCCATTATCCATGACCTCACCTCCTCCCACCGACTCCAAACTCATTGTCCACACTTCACGCACCCCCACAGTTTACTTCCATCTCAAAATTCACAAGCCCAACAACCCTGGCCGCCTCATCGTCTCCGTTCGTAGCTGCCCCACGGATTTGATATCTAAATACCTCGACCGTGTCCTTGCACCCTCTAGTGGCTTCCCTCCCCTCCCACATCAAAAGACACTAACCATGTTCTCCGTCTTTTGAACTCTTTCTCCTTCTCTCCTGGCCCCTCTAAACTTCTCATCACTCTACGGTGCCGTATTGGCTTCCTTTGGCAAGATACGCTACGTCTTGCCAGATAGGCCTCACCGCTTTTTCAATTTCGTCCGTCTGTTCATTCTCCAACCTTTTTTCCTTGACAGAATAAACCTTATATACAATCTTCTTTTCTTCTATTTCCCCCAGTATTTCTTGTGGTGGTGACAATTTCACGTCACCACCTTCCAATTTTAGTATTTATTCATATTTTTTCTAATTTTTGAAGTTTACCTCTTTCTTTGGCACCCTGTTACTTTCGCAAAAGTTTTCTCTTTTATAGCTCAGTCCATCTTCATCACAAGGAAAATTGTATACAAGGTCTCGCGGAAACGGTGACAGTTGGAGAAATAATGATGAAAATGTGGGTAGAGGGCAGAATCCCTCTTTACTATAAATGTGGCCAAAAACGCCACATTAGAGCGGACTGCCCTCTGAAAAATAAACCAACCCAGGAAAGAGCAGAGAAGGAACTGGAAAGGATAGAAGAAAGAAACTGAGGAAGATGGATGGCAAGGTACGGGAAGAAAACAGGGGAAGCGGAAAAAGGAAAGCTTAAGTGAATCCTAGCCCTACCTACCCTACCCATACCCTCTCAACCCCACCCTTCCCCTGCAGACACCAATTCCCCTCAGATACAAAAAAAGAAAAATACGAACAGCAGTCATACAAAAAAATCGCAAAACGACCTTCCCACTTGTTTTGTTTGCGCATTATTGAAAAGTGTAAAGAAGGACGTGGTGGATAAGTTAGTGCAATGGAAAGATGTAAAAGTGATAGACATGAAGGGAATGAAGAAAGAAAAAATGGTTTTAGGCGCCAGAACACAGAATGAAAATAATAAGAGACTGTAAAGAAAGCGCAGAATACAGACAAATGGTATTCGACATAAATGAAGTATCGGACGGAATGGACTATGATAAATTACTGGATCTATACGGTATTAACTTTAATTGGATGCGAGTTCGTTTAAGAAAAAGAACGATACAAAAAGGAAAGAAAAAAGAAAAAGACTGTAAGAACGTTTGATTTAATTGAATAAAAACGTTTTAGTTGAAATGTAGGGTTGAAAAGAAAAGGGAGGTCACGGTCTCGTCTCGGAGCGGGGTCGAGATGGCCGTCTCATATCATTGT
>NC_068985.1:63521061-63523561 GCF_001194135.2 Octopus bimaculoides | reverse complement strand
TATAAGCATACACAACTCCGCCCTATCATATGCCCCCATTTGCACATCGAATAGAGAATCTTCTCTCTTTGACCCAGGTGGAATCATCGTAAAAATGCAAGTATTTCCTTTCATGCGGGATAACATCTATTTCCGAGCTATCGATGGTGACATACTGCTTGGCGAAGTCTAAAGCTTTTAGAAGCAAAGGCCTAGATATTGACGGGTAAAATTTAACAATATCGAAGTGCGTAAATTTGCAGTTGTGCTTATGGTTAATTCCTTTGAACCAACCTATCACTGACTTGCTGTTTCTCCAAATCCCTAAATTCAATTCACTATCGAACTTGCTTAAAATATGATCTAAAATATATTTGCTCATAATGCCTATTTCAATTTCAGGTGGGTTAATTAGTCTACATTTAGGGTTTCTATTGAAATTAGCTTTGTGGTCTTTCAGGATAATAAAGGGTTGGCGTGGAGGAGAGGAGGTATTTTATCCTATCACTAACTTTAAGATTGTTAGCAATTCTTCTTGCCTCCAAATTCACCTCTTTCGTTAGATACTTTTTAGGAACGCCAACTTCCAAATCATCTTACTCGCTCTATTTTCCCTTTCTCTTTCCAATTTTGTTTCTTTTTCTTTTATTTCTTTTTCTTCTTTTCCTTTTTTCTTTCTCCCACCACTTGTTATTTTCTGATTTTCTTTTCGTTTTTTTCTTCTCTCAACTGTAACAACTAAGTTGTATAAGCATACACCAGGAGGTATTATGCACGTGCGTGTGTGTGCGTGCATACATATATATGCATTTGTATATATTTATGTTTTGCCTATATTTGTCTTTATATGTATGTAGCCATGTACCTATGCCTGTACGTTTAGTGTATATATGTATATGTAGGTTGTTTGGTATGTGTATGTATTACTAAATGTATATGTATTTTAGCGTGAAAGTTTTTTAAACGGATATATCTTTTCATTTAATTAAAATTATTATTATTTTTAACCACTAATTATTTACCCTGGGTATTCAGGTCTTTTTTCCTTCTACATAAGCTATTTTTTTTATGGTTTTCTTCGATTTTTTATAATAATATGATTTTAAACCGCAATTGTAATTTCATGCAACCGGTTATTGAAAAGACCGTTAGTTGAAAGGTTCAATGAAACAAAACCAGGATCTTTACCATTTGAACAGCACATCGAGAAATTAATTTTTTGTAACTAAACACTTTCAAAGTTCGGACACTGATAGAATGTGTCATATAAAACATCTTTTATTCTTAGTGATGTTGAGAAAAGTTTATATTTTCAAAGTTATCTCGTGTTAAAGTTGTCTTATTTCGGTAATTTCAACCAATCAATGACGTCTATTCAGCTGAATAAAATTACTGATGTTGTTTGCCAACAATAACTTCCGGCGGTGTATATTTCGTTTGTCACTGTTATTTATGACATATTTCATCTCAGTTACGTTTGTATGAATAAACGAGTGTATCTGAAGCATGTTTACTTTATGGCACCACCACAATCGTTCGTGCGTTTCTACTGCTTTTAGTTTTTTTTTCCTGTTTCTCAGCTACTATTTTCGGAAAAATATTTTTGCCCCCTCCCCTTCCAATTTCTTCATTTTTCACATTTTTCCGTAACTCTAACCCTAAAACCCCAACACTCACCCTAACCATAACCCTAAAACATTAACCCTAACCCTAACCCTAATACCCCAACCCTAACCCTAAAACCCTAACCCTAACCCTAACTCTAAAACCTAACTCTAACCATAAAACTCTAACCCTATCCCTAACTTTAAAACCCTAACCCTAACCCGAAAACTCAAACCCTAACCTTAACTCTAAAATCCTATCCCTAACCCTAAAACCCTAACCCTGACCCTAAAACCCTAACCTTAACCCTAACTCTAAAACCTTAGCCCTAACCCTAACTCTAAAACCCTATCCCTAACCCTAAAACTCTAACTCTGACCCTAAAACCCTAACCCTAACCCTAAACCCAACCCTAATCCTAACCCGAAAACCCGAACCCTAACCCTAACCCTAAAACCAGTCCAAACGCACGAACGATATCATAAATAACAGTGACAAACGAAATATACACCACCGATAGTTGTTGTTGACAAACAACGGCAGTAATTTTATTCAGCTGAATAGACGTCATTGATTGGTTGAAATTACCGAAATACGACAACTTTAACACGAAATAACTTTGAAAATATAAACTTTTCTCAATATCACTAAGATGTTTTATATGACATATTCTATCAGTGTCCGAACTTTGAAAGTGTTTAGTTACAAAAAATTAATTTCTTGATATGCCGTTCAAAGGGAAAAAATCCCCAAACCATTTTCAAATGTGTATCTATCAAAGTAATTGTATATTTATGTATATAACCTTATTTCGTTCCATTCGAAACAACATTGTCCAACGAACGGGAACGTGAAGCAGTTTTGGTGATATTTTTTTTATAAAGCATATTACTCTACATCCGATATTCGAGAACTA
>NC_068985.1:63514407-63516957 GCF_001194135.2 Octopus bimaculoides | reverse complement strand
TGGGTGACAAGAATAGAAGTTTAAATATTGGTGTGTATCGGTTTTTTTGTAAAATATGTCTGTTGTGACTGTGCAGTTTTGTATTTTTATGTGGATATCCAGGAATGGTAGTTCATTGCAACTGGATTCTGTCGTGAATTTGATGGAAGGGTGAAGTGCGTTTAGTATATTGTTAAATACATTTAGATCTTCAGTCGATTTTTCCCAAAAAATGAAACAATCATCCAGGAAGCGTTTCCATTTTTTAATGATATGTTTTTTGTATTCCTGGTCAAAAGGTTTTTCTACTTAATTAATGAAAGAATTAAAAAGGCGATGGAACTGAATATCACCCAACTACGGACACCAAAGGAAAAAGTTAATGAAAACACGATTCCGTTCATTAACACATACAGTCCTGGAATAACTAACATATTCCACGTCATAAAATCGAACTTGCCTATACTCCTTCAAAGCCCCAAGATGAAAACTCTGATTGAAAAAAAAACACCTTACGGAATAGCAGACGCCAACCAAAAAACCTTAAACTTTACAATCGTTTCTCTATTTCTGTACTTTTGGTATACGTGACCAAATGCCACTTATATCTCTTCCTTTTCACTTCTGCTTACTTCGGCTCCCGTCCTGATCTGTTCGGGCGTGCACAAACATCATAACCAATTTTATAAACGCTTCCTCTTTGTAATGCTGTTGTAATGCTGTTTTTTCTGTGTGCCTTCTTTCACTACTGCTCCTGTTGGTGCTTCGCACATTTCTTTTTTCTTCCGTCACAATCTCTTTTAGCCTTTTTTTACTTTCTGCGGGGTAATTCACCCGTTCCTTTCTCTTCTTCGTGTTTACTACTGTGAAGGGTTCCTCCAATCTACCTGTCTCTTTTATTAGTACTACCTCTTCGGTATTCTTTTCTTCACTTTTCTTCTCCTCTTCGTTTTTCTTTTCGGGACATCTTGCTTTCATGTGCCCTTTTTTGCCGCATAGGAAGCATGTTGGTGGTCTTCCTTCTACTGTTATTCGAAGTCTGGTGTCTTCCGGGAGTATTATTACCTCCGTTATACTATGCAAGTCTTCCAAAGATAACTGCATGGTCACTTCGAGGCCATATCTCCATCAACTGACCTTTTGGGTCCTCGTTATCTTGAGGATCTCTGCCCCATCCTTCATATCGTGCGTTATGGCTGCCACCAGCCATTCTTCCTCGATTTCTGGGGGCATTCTTCCAACTCTCACTCTGGCAATGCGTTTGCCACAGTACGTCGGAAGTAGTATCCATTTCGTTGTCGGTTTTTCTCTCTTTCTCTTTAGTATAGGCATAAGGCCTGAACATAGGGGGGACATACACAGACATTCGGAAACAAAAGACATATGGAAGAATGAATTACAAGGAATTAAATTTCAATGAATATGAGACGGTTTCGTCTCGGAGCGGGACCGAGAAAACTGTTTCATATTCATTGTAATTCATTCTTTCATATGTTTTTTTTGTTCCCGCATGTCTGTAAATGTCCCCTCTGTGAAATAATAAAGAGAGAAACCGGTGCTCGTCACTAATGGATGTTGGTAGTGAATTCTTCGACGTGATTTCGAATCGTTACACACTGATATTGTATGTTTGCTGTAGGTCTCCCCACGCGGGTGAACCAAGATTAACTGAATTGCGTAAATTGTTGAATTTCACTCACTGTTTCGTTTGCACCTGTGTATACCTCGTCAACGGGAGAAGTGGAGAAAAGAAGAGAGATGGAGAATAGACAAAGTTACGCAGCGGCAACGGCACAAGGAATAAATGCCAACACCCTGGAAGTACAGGAAATAGAAATTGACACAAGAAAGTGGAAGGAAGGAAGAAAATTCGTAAAAAAAAAGAGGGAGCCAGTCTAAAGCTGACTCTCCCAGAAGAACTGATGAACAGCATAGCGAAGAGGATGGTAGTATACAGAACGTTGTCTACGTCCTCGAATATGATAGAGTTCACCCCAACAGAAGAAATAGAGGAATGCCTTGAAAATGTTAAAAAATTGACCACATTCTATACACGTGGAAGAAAGTATGGCTCAGTGGAAGTAAGGTTTGGCAACGAAGAAGATGCCATAAACCACTCCACGTACTCGTTACGGACAACGAAATGGATACTACTTCCGAGTAGTGACTGAAATTCAACAGTTTAAACAATTCAACGAGTCCTGGTTCACCCACGCGAGGAGACCTACAACAAACATACAATATCAGTGCGTAACGATTCGAACTCACGTCGAATAATTCACTACCAACACCCATTAGTGATGAGCACCGGTTGGTGATGTGAAATGCTTTCCCGATGCAAATACATATATCCTTTTCGAAAAAGTGTAAACAAGCAATAATAAATCTCTGAGCGAGGTATTTACAGTAGCTGCACGACAATCGTGAAGTATATTTGCTACTTAAATGGGGCTAATCCTTAAGACCCTGGAGGAGGTGTCTTCCTAGGGCTACAAGCTACAGTAGTATCCACCCTTAAGGTTTAGCCACATTTAAGTGGCAAATATACTTCACGATGTCGTGCAGCTACTG
>NC_068985.1:63512208-63514307 GCF_001194135.2 Octopus bimaculoides | reverse complement strand
TATATATATATATATATATATATATATATTACTGTATTTCGAGATGATCTTTTTTTTTGCCAAATAAACACACGCATTGTATATTCGTTCTTCACTCGTTTATTACTCTTCTTATTCTAACTCATGCTCATTGTCAGGAAATCTTCTTCACACATCTGTGACCTCCTGTGACACATGTGTGCTCTTGCTCTGCTTATTCCATTGGAATAAGCAGAGCAAGAGCGCATACGAAGACAGAAAGTGTCGCTGAGGAAGTCACAGATGTGTGACGAAAGATTTCCGAACAATGGAAATGAGTTAGAATAAGAACACTAATAAACGAGTGAAGAACTAATATATAGTATGTATGTTTATTTGGCAAAAATAGAATGACCACCCCGAAATACATAATCTGTTTCAACACACGACTTCACATCAGGAATCTTGCAACACAATTTCATATGCATATATGTACATATATGTATGTGGGTACATATATGTGTGTGTGCGTGTGTGTGTGTGTGTGTGTGTGTGTGTGTGTATACATACATATATATGTATGTGTATATTTATATATGTATATGTGTGTATATATGCATACATAGATGTGTGTATGTGTGCGTATATATATGTTGGTTAAAATTTAAGTTTAGATTTAAAATTTAAACTGCATTTTGAGTATGTCCCTAGTAGTATGCAGACAAAGCACGTTGACTACCTACGGCCACCTGGCGCCATTCACGGTAACTGCGCAATCGTCGCTGGATCTAAGTTAAGAATTCCTCAGTGCATGTTGAGTATAATGGAAACAATGGATACGGAAGGTAGAGTTTGGTTAATTTTAAGAGCGAAACATCACTTATGTAACGAGAAACTGCATTGCATCAGCTGAAGAGATGTTTCTGCACTGCGGGCTGCAATGTAAGTCATTGTCTAGTTTCTCACCCACGAGGGAGCGATACAGGAAACGATCGTTGTATCCAAATAATCGTCGGGATAAAGTTTCCAGTATACTTCATTTTGCGTATGCCTTATTTCTACTATATAAATGTATATAAATATATGCATGCATATATAGGTATACATGTGTGTATATTTATATATATATACACACACACACACATACATATATACATACGTTTACACACTCATACACTCGCACGCACACACACACAGACACACACACACACACACATATACACACAGACACACAGAGACACACACACACATGCTTTTACTTTTCTTCCTGTCGTTTTATTCAGTTTTTCCAATCTTGCCTTTACTGAACTAACTCTTAATTTCCAACTGAAGGATAATACATTCAAGCGCGCATGCGCACAAACACGCACACGCGCACAGACACGAATGCACATACATATGTCAATGTTTGCACATGCATCGATGTATAGATAGACGCGTGTATGTACGTGTGTGTGTGTGTGTGTGTGTGTGGTTGTGTGTTGCAGCGTTGTTAGAAGTTTGCTACTCAGCCACGCTATAACCCCGGGCCGCTCAAATTCTCATGAGTGGATTTGACAGGCTCAAACTGTCGTGTACATATCTGTGTTCTTGTGTCTTCGTGCCTTTGTTTGTCCCACCACCGCTTGATTTGTTTACGTCGCCGTAACTTAATGGTTCGGCAAAAGTGACTGGTAGAATAAGTACAAGGCTCAAAAAGTAAGCACCGTGGGTTGATTCCTTCATCTAAAACCCCTATATTACATGACTGCAATCTAATGACTAAAACAAATACAAAATAAAAAAGCAATACACACACACACGCACACACACACACACACACACACACACATACACACACATATATGTATGTATATAAACATATGCATATATTCATACATATATGTACATACCTACATCTATATGTATACATACATGCATATATGGGTACAGGACATCAAAAAAACGTTAAACACAATGAGAAACGAAAGCATAAAAACGAAAACGGAAAACGAATTTTTTTCAAACAACGAAAAAAACAAACAAACAAACAGAGAAACGAGACATGCAACATAAAGAGTATACTCCTTCGTCAGTTGTTCCTGTTCCTTCTAAACCGCGTTTCGAAGGCAAGGACAATACGCGACTTCGTTGGAACAGTC
>NC_068985.1:63510947-63511692 GCF_001194135.2 Octopus bimaculoides | reverse complement strand
CGATTATTACATCCATGAGCGGAGAGTTATAGTAGGAAGTGAGAGTGAGTGTGATGCGCTGAAAAAAAGAAAGAAAGAACAGTACTTGGAGTGTAGTTTCATTCCAGTAGTAAGTATCCGTGTAAAATAATCCTTGTGGGAATTTTCCGGAGATAGTTGCTGCAGCAAAGGCTGAAATAGCAGAGGTGGATATATGCCATATCGTGACCGAGGTATATTGCTTGTGTTTACTTGAAGGATGTCTCAAATCAAGTGAGAGATGTGTGTAGGGTAAATAGGTCAAGTCTTAAAGACAGAAGGGGAAGGGGATAGAGGAATGATTCAGGTGGGGGATGGTAGTGGTATTTTTTGTGGTCAGTTAATCTGACTGGACAGAGAGAATGAGTATTGTGAGGGAAGGAGGAAGGGGGATGAGGGTAAAGGTTTAGTGAGGAAGAAGGAATATGCAGAGGTAGTATATAGGTGGTGGGGGTATGGGTGACAAACCAAGGACAGTATTAAAGGAAAAAAGGAGAGAGAGAAAGAATTAGTAGTATCATATTCTAAAATATAGCTAAACCTAATTTACAGATGGTGGAAGTGGGATCAAAAGTTACCAAGTAGCCTGTATGCGGTGGTGGTGTTACTACTGGAATGAAACTACACTCCAAGTACTGTTCTTTCTTTCTTTTTTTCAGCGCATCACACTCACTCTCACTTCCTACTATAACTCTCCGCTTATGGATGTAATAATCGATTCCTTTAC
>NC_068985.1:63508608-63509450 GCF_001194135.2 Octopus bimaculoides | reverse complement strand
ATGTAGTGAAACTAACCTCTATCGCCATTATATACAAACAGACCATCTTCCCCACTGTTATAAATATATTCAAATTCGGGCGTAGCAGAGAGCAGCCTGCTGTATCCATCACATGACTGACTATTCTTTGCGCGGGTAAATTTCTCCACCCGTTCTCCCCATGACGCAAACTGACCAACCGTAGCCCCTAATAAGGTCACGTGATAGTGTTTTTCTAATGCTTCTCTGGAGCCTACCTTCAGCTATAAATAGACTAAATTATACCTGCCAAATGGTCGCGCTTTAGATCTCTTAGATCTGGCCGCCGGCCACACACGCGTAACACACCACAAACCAACCAGCCAGTTCCAGCGACGACATCGACACCATCGTACAGTTAAGAACTACAAGCATCGCCCCCCGACGTCGCCAACAGCATCGTCCAACTACGACTACCAGCATCGCCGCCAGCGTCAACATGACTCTACACGTACACAAGCTACCAACAGCTAACCGCAGCACTTCTCTTCGACCCTGTTAGTGTGAATCGCTTCGCCACGAAAAATAACAGCCAAGAACCCAGCCTGCGAAGAACATCTGTATTCAAGAACCCGGCTTGGCATAGAAGCCCTAACATCACGCCGAGTGATCGCTCTGCCCCACACGCCTTAACTTCTTATATACAGACACTTACCACTGTGTACTCTAATTAAGAACTGGTAAATTCTTATACGTGTTACTGACTCTAATCTAACTCTGTATCTCACGCATTCACATACATGTATTACTCGCACACACTCTTTTGTTTACATGACGGCCAGTCTTATATTGTGTTTTATTATGTCGCATCCACTCACACACAG
>NC_068985.1:63497066-63508318 GCF_001194135.2 Octopus bimaculoides | reverse complement strand
TTATATATATATATATATATATATATATATATATATATGTATGTATAAGCCATATAAGTCAAGAGGTATGCTAGGTAAATATATGTATTTATTTAACCCCGTGGCATCTTTAGGGCTATAGCCGTTTCACAACCTTCTTTATCAAATATTAATTCCAGTGTGGGAAAATTATGCTTATATGTGTAGCGGGGATTCGAAACCGAATTCCTGGATACGGGGTCAGACATCATGAGCAAACCATCATTGTATCACATAATTGGTCTATTAGCCGACTAATCACCGTGAAGCGTTGGCGTAGACAGGTTTTCTCGAACATTCTACTATTTGATATCCACTCCACTGTAAAAACCGTAAGCACGCTTTGTTGCTAGCTAGACGATTCAGGAAGATGGCTAAGACAGATGGCGCAGATAAATGACAGGAACCTCCTTCGTCAGGAATATAGCACAGTTGTTTCTATTTATGCTGGGCAAACCGCGGGTTGCCGTATTAAGAATTTGCTGTAAACTCCAAGCAGTATCTCTCTCCCAGTATGTAATTATTGCTGTGGACATCTGTAAAAAGCCAGTTCAGTTTGTCTTTATGAACGATAATAAAATCTTCTGTTAAATGTTTGCTTGTGTTGTTCAGTTATTTCTACACGCAGCCCAAGAAGCATATTTTCATTCATCAACTCAACTAGTTACCACCACAGACGAGACCAACAACCTTCAGACCATGGCACGTTTGCATTAATATGTATGCTTTACATTACACAATACAATTATATTTTCACAAATCAATGGAAATACAGAACGCTAGCTCATGAGATCACCAGAATATCATGGTTACACCAACGATGGGCTCGATGTGTGTGTGTGTGTGTGTGTGTGTGTGTTTTACTATCTACTTGCCATGACGTCGGGTAGTAGTTTTAAGCGAGTGTCACTGTCATGCAAGAGATGCTCTTTATTTCCCGTCTTCCATGTAATCATGTCTGGGCATGGATGCTATTCCCGTCTTCAATTTATGTTCCGTTTTGTGTAGTATATTATTCGTTTCCTTATTTATTTTCTCCCTATTTACTTTATTATGTGTCAACAATTTCGCGCCGAAATTTGTCATATGCTGGATTCGTCTCTTGAAAATTACATTTGCAAACAATTTATTTTCTTAAATTCCAAGCTGTTCTTCTTTATTAACATTAAAACCTCTTTTCGGTGAGGTAAAAGACAACTCTGTCTCAAGAGCGGAAATTATATTAAAACACTATTACAAGGACCCTCTCAATCTCCAAATATATCTGGAGAGACCAGTCGAATATGTCTTGTTTGGGTCGTGTGTGTGAGTAATAACGTATCTTAAATTTATTCGTTGATGATCCAGTGTAGGATTTTGGCTGTCATCATTCATTCACTTTTTGGCAAAATATTTTATGGTACTAGCAAGATGGTTTTCATTAAGCGGATAATTACGAGAGTTTATTCAATTATAAGTGCGTCTGGTGTGAATATTAAGATTATTTAATAGGCGTCACGTAATAAATGGGGCTAAAGTTTTGCAACACAGGTACGTGACTTTAATTAGAATTTTATAATATCTGTGTTTCTTTCTAAAACGAAAGGATTAAAAATCTCCTTGCCCATTTCTGTTGGAGGTAGCGAAAAGTAATATTATATTTTCAAGCAAATAGTCTGACGTCATGCTATAAATAGTTTACGAGCAAATGGAAAACATCCTGGCAATCAACCAATCAGCTCAGAGTTAATGATCAAACGTTAATGTGGACATGCGCCTGTGTGTGTATATCTGATAGCCCATGAAATATAAGAATTTTAGAGCTGCATATTCGACGTTGCATGCTTTACGAATTTTCTTAAGGGCAACAATGCAACACGTACAAGAGAAAACACACATAATACATATCCTAATGGTCTGATTGTTCGGAAATACCAATGGCGGTTTAACAAATTCAAAAAACGGTGGTTTCGATCTTTTGGGTGGATATCGATCAGGAAAACCAATGGTTCTCAATACTGACGCAGTGAAAACAGCAATTGAAAGCGATCCACGTCAGTGTATAGGGAACTTATTTCAGAAGCTTAATAAATCTTGATCACTGTGCAAAATTATTTCAAGCACATGGAGAAAGTGCAAAGGGAAGGCAAGTGTATTCCTCATATGTTTTCCCCACCCAAGTGAGTGCAACAACTTGCAACAAGAAAAGATAAATCCTTTACACTAGGAAGCTCTACCTCACCCTTCCTGCTCACCAGATCTAGCAACAGAGATTTTCACTTATTCATGTCACTTAAACACTTTACCAGTTGAAAAACATTCAAAAAGCAGGGACGATTTCGAAACTGCGCTCTAGGAATCAGAAAACTGGTTTCGAGGTTGGAAAATATTATTGCTAACAGTAATTATTATATTTTGAATGAATAAATATATTTGGTTTCAAATTTTGGCAGGGCCAACAATTTCGGGGGAGAGAGAAATTCGATTACATCAACCCCAGTACTCAGCTGATACTTATTTTATCGACTCCGAAAGGATGAAAGGCAAAATCGACCTCGGCAGAATTTGAGCTCAGAGCGTAAAGACGGACGAAATTTCGCTAAGCGTTTTGCTTGGCATGCTAACGATTCTGCCAGTTCGCCGCCTTAATGAATAAATATATTTACGAGAAATTTTATGCTGATTTGAACTCATTACATAAATGTGGCATTACTTTTCAATAAGTCTAATATTTCTACGTTGAGAGATTCAGGCTTGGATATATATTCTGCCTTATCTAAAAGTCCTCTACGTCTAAACGTAGTTGAGTTGCAGTTTTGCAAGTCAGCTACAACTTTATATAAAGTCGATTTATATCTATTAACATCGGAAGCTAAATTGTTGTGATTTTACGAATGATTAGAACTCTTATTAATGTAAAAGAACCTTTCATTAGGTTTATGATAAGTGTTTTAGCCTCTAAATTTAATTCTATATCTTGAAAATTAACTTTTGCAATGTTACTCTCGACTGTAGTTTTTAAATCTTATCCACAGAAGAATGAAATATCATTAATTTAATTATGGTCTGCCCAGGAATCAAAATATGTCAGTAAAGTGCAGTACAATCTTCCATACATTACACAATCAAAATCGTTACATAGATGACCACCTTGTTTTGTGGATCCAAACAATGATTTCAAAATCCTAATTGATAATATAACAACATACACTTCACAATGGAATACAGATGAGATTAACTACACTTTTTGCATATTTTAATCATCATAAAGGACACAAATATTGAAACCGACAGTTTCTAAACAAATTTGATATTTACTTTTTGTCACTCAAAACATGCCAAAAACAACATGAAGTTTCATATATATTTAACGCTATGTTCAATAGTGTTGAATTTTGAAACTCGAAGTAAAAGACTTTAAGAATTAAAATAAATACTTTTTAATAGACAATACCCAACAATGTTAACTGATATTGAAATAGAACGTTCCAAAGTAATAGATATTCAAGAATTACGGAGAACAAAAATCAGTTCAAATGCATCAAATATTCTACACAGCATCACAACATACAACCTAATCAAAGCATTCCATTCGAGAAGCAAGACCCAAAACTGAAAAAGTACTTGAAATACAAAAAAAAAAAAAAACCCGAAAGCAAAAGACAATCAAACTCTCTAAAGAAAATTATTTTCCAGCATCAAATCCCTCATTAATAGGTATAAAATCCCTCAATCAATAAGTATAAAAGAAATGTAGTCGCCTCGGCAACGGAACTTGCATCAACCTTATGGACGACATTTTATAAATTGAAATCAGGAATGTTTTCTTTGGAAAAAAATCACTTCACCTTAATTTATGCTATTAAATGTGATGGATGTAATGGAAAGTGCGTAAGACAAACGAAACGTAAGAAAGAGATTCAACATTTACTGGTAGCGAATACGAAATTAGATACCAGATATATTCCACTAAGTGAGCATTTGTGCAACAAACAAATCACTTCAATTCCTGGTTCTTCTTATTTTAACAAATTATAGATAAAATACCGACGAGTAAAAAAGATTATGTTCATTAAAAATACAAACCACGAACGAATAAGTTATAACAACGTATCAGACGGAGACATTACACTATTGTACTTCATAATTTCACCCACAAACACATAGACAACTATGTATATGAACAATTAAGCTATCACTCTATTTTTAGTTATTCTGACAACTTGTTCGATGAATGTGTCATGTTCATACTGTAACATGTCGCATTCATTGGATTAACACGGACTTGACATTCTTATCTTCTATACTGTCACGACTTATTCTGCAAAGATAACATAATTGTTGTTTATACTGTCACTTACACATTCACTGATCTAATACATCCAAAAATTTAGGTACAATTATCGTTCATACAATTATATGATACTCTGACCTTGTGACCAGTTTCAACCAACCAAATTCTATTGCAATTGATGGCAGTTTGAGCCACAACTTCTCCATCATAAGCAGAAGTTGTGGGGGCGCATCATAGCCATATGTTGAAAGGAATTCTTTGGGGTTTGGATAATTCACCTTTGGAAACATGGGTGTTTCGTTCAACATCCTTAAACAACCCTTATTCAGGGACCTTCTGATCGGGATGGGCTACTCGACCTGAAGAAAATTCAAACTAGGCCCCACCTGCAAGGTCATCGTCGCACACATGTGGTTGTGATGCATGTGCCTGGTGTACCCTTATCAGACGGGTATTCATGATGGCTTCGTATATTTTACCCCAGTGTCACTTTGATGGCATGCACCGCTCCCACTCAATAATAATAATAATAATAATGATTTCAAATCTTTGCCACAAGAGCAGCTTGGGGGAGGGGATCAAGTTGGTTACATCTACCCCAGTGCGTAACTGGTACTTATTTAATCAACAATGAAAGGGTGTAAATGATAATAATAATAATTTTTTATATTTATTTCTTTATTGCCCACATGGGGCTAAACATAGAGGGGACAAACAAGGACAGACAAAGGGATTAAGTCGATTACATCGATCTCAGTTCGTCACTGGTACTTAATTTATCGACCCCGAGAGGATGAAAGGCAAAGTCGACCTCGGCGGAATTTGAACTCAGAACGTAACGGCAGACGAAATACCACTAAATAATAATAATAATAATAATAATAATAATAATAATAATAATAATAATAATAATAATAATAATAATAATAATAATAATGATAATAATAATAATAATGATGATGATGATGATAATGCTAATAATGGTTTCAAATTTTGACACAAAGCCAACGATTTCGGGAAAGTGTGTAAGTCGATTTCATCGACCCAGAGATCAATTGATATTTATTTTATCGACCCCGAAAGGATGAAAGGTAAAGTCAACGTCGGCGGCATGGTGATGATGATGATGATGATGATGATGATGATGATGATGATGATGATTTTTTTATATTTGGGGATGGTCGTCTTTTACCAATTAAAAACACACGCACTATTTATTTGATCTTTACTTTAGCTTTCTTCTTATTTTGTAACCGCTTCAGTAACTTTTTCTCCCAAGTATCTCCTCTTGTCCTGACTATTCCATTTAGATTAAGAATCTTGAAAAACAAATACATAAACGTAATAATGATTTTATTAACCACAAAGGGTTTACATTAAGAAAACATTAAGGACAGTGCAGGACAAAACATTGAATGTGTCTGTATGCGTGTGCGTGTGTGTTGGTGTGTGGATTTTGCGTGTAAATGGGTTTAACAATAAAAAAAAAGGAGGTAACAAAAGAATGTTAGCAACGAGAATTCTTCAATAGGGAGACGTTCGAGGGGCTGCTTGTGAAAAAAAAACTTATAAAACCACGGCTGCCTTGACTTTTGAGGTAAGTGCCATCTCTCATTTCTTAATCTCCGATTTACAAGCGTATAGTCAGGGCAGGTCTGTTCACTCAGACCATGTCGCCACTTTCAACCAATTTTTAACAAAATAGCGGGAAAACAACTCTTCCCTCTCCATCCTTATTTTCCTCTTCAAGTGAAACTTAAAGAACCTGATGAGGGATTAGCCACAGAGGTAAGTATTTGTTTTCAGCCTCTTTAATCGCATCCCCATATAACTTCTTTCGGCGTGGTCATCAGCCTTATAAAAATTGGCTGCCCTTCCCAGTAAAAAGAAGACGGCCAGGCGATCTTCACGATGAACTCAGCTGATAGTTGGGTCCGTCTCAAACCCACAGGTCAGCAATACTCGGGCACTGAACGAATGTGTATAAGAAGGTTTCGTCTCCCTGCGCGTATCTCAGACATGCTCAATCATGTCTGTAGAGTTATTTCGAACCAGCAATGCTCCTCGGTAGCACCGTCAGGCCAGGGATTTCTGGAAGCCACCCATCGATTCAGGGCTGTAAGTTACTCTGGAAGAGGTTGGCTAGTTGATCAGCTTCGATGTCCAGGATCTCTCTAAGAACGTTGTCGCTTTTACTCTTCTCTAACCCTCTATAGGTTGCTAAAATGGATTTTTCACCTATCACAGTGCCTGATTGGCTGGAGGCTTGTGAGCGCTTTCCAGGTATTCTCTCTAGTTTTTTTGCTGAATCCAGGGTTGTAACCCCGTCAAGAAGACGAGTTGGGGAAACGCGTGTTCGACGAACAGCGACCGCACCTGTTCACAGTCAAGGAAGCGCTGGAGATGTCTTAGCATTAGCAGATGTTTGCGTATCATCATCATCATGCCCAGTCCACTACGTAGAGGATGTTGACTGCAGATGGCTCACTTGACTATCAGAATGCGTCCCTTCCACAAAACACAAGAGTAAACGCTCCAGTGCAATCAGACGGAGACCGGGACAAAGCACGACGGTCAGATGGCAGTAGAGGACGTGTTGTACGCGTTTGCCACCACCTGACCCTTCAAGATTAACTTTCTCTCGTCCCATTTCTGAGTGAGCGTAGCAACGCTGCTCGTTACTTCGTCCCAGTTTTTGTTCATGCGGAGGTCCGGACAGAACATGAACTCGAACAATTTAATTGGTCCGTCCGTTCACTGGTCAGCGTGAACTTGCTTCTCCAGGTGCCGAACCGCAAACCCACTGACTTTTCCTGGTTAATTTACGCTCCTGTTTCGGCTTCGTACTCTCTGAGAGCAGTACCGATTATCTTAATGTGTTTGGTGTTCGATATAACTACGGTGATGTCGTCGGCATATGCCGACATGGATCTTCCACGTTGCCCCTCAATGTCCCGGATTTGTGTAGTAGTGGATCGAGGGTCAGTATGTACAACAGGGATTAGAGGAAACAACCTTGATGGACCGAGCGCATGATGTTGAACGGCTCCAAAAAGTGACCGTTCACTCTGACCACTGAACAGATGTCGTTGTGCATTGTCACGTTCCATCTCCTGAATACGAGCAGAAAACCGGCTGCCATGATAGACGATGGATCCTATCAAAAGCTTTCGAGTGATCTAAGTTGAACAGGGCCCCACCCATGCCAGGTTCTTTAGTCATCTTCTCTATGGTGCATTGCACAAGGTCGTAGATGGATCTTTTTTGAAATGGCTTTTGCCTGCGTTTCCCCTACCTGACTACTGATGACAAGCGCCAATTTCGTCGCTAACACCTTGGCCAAAAGTTTGAACTCTGCAGAGTTATGGGGCTAAAATTATCAATATAGTCCTCCTTGTTCGGGTCCCTTCTCAGCAGCACCACCGTTCTGGTAATTCTCCCGTTCTGTTGCCTATAGGTCAGCGAACAAGTCTGACTCATGACTAAAGCTCGTAGAGCAAACCATCTAAAGTAGGCGATTTATCCCTCCTACAGTTATTCATCACTCCCCGTATTTCAGCGGCTTTTCACAACACTCTGTCCGTTGAAGTCGGCACTGATGTCCATTCAACGATGGCCCACCACTGCTTCTGAACAGCTGAACGATATGTTGATGAAAAGCCGAACACATCTGTTTGGGATCGAGTAGTCTACAAGAGGTACAAAACCTGAAATTTTGTGGGGAGAGGACTAATCGATTACATCCACCCAGGGTACAATTGGTATATATTTTATCAACCCCGAAAGTCCAAGTCGACCTCACCAGAATTTGAACTCAGAACGTAGAAACGGACAAAATGCCACTAAGTATTTTACCCGGCATGCCAGCTCGCAGTCCAATAATAAAAATAATAATAATCTAGACGATGTAATGTAACCAAACACCTGACAGTGAGAAGAAGCACAGATTAGGTAATGACAGACGAGGAAGAAGTAGTGTGTTTAACTTCCTCTTACAACTGATTAAGGTTGCTGCTACTACTGCCACTGTTACCTAACTCCTACACATAACAACGCTATCACTACAACCATCACCAGCACCAGCACCCCACCCCACCACCAGTACCAGCAGCAGCACCACCACCACCACCACATGCAACTATATCTTTACTAAATTCAATTACTGTGTTGTGTATACCTTATTAATGCTGCATAAGCGAATTACAAAAGTCCCTTTACACCCATCCATTATACGCACATACATACACATGCGCACAATAATACACACACACACACACACACACGTTTATACACAGTGTTCATAAATTATTTTTGCAACTTAATTCACGGTATTGTTTCATCTACATAGATGTTTTGTGAATGTATGCATGTATATATACATCAAACAATCAAGCAATCTATCATGACATTAAAGGATGCTTAACAGAGGATTGTTTATCAATTTTGATCAATGAACAGGTTCAGTAGCCAAAATAGGTCAACCTGTTCATTGTTCAAAATTCCCGATATATTTCTGAACCTGATTATGGTCACATCTCTGATGCATCTTTCGCTGCTCCGGTCCTGGAGGCGTTGTTGCTGCTGCTGTCATTGGAGCTGTTATCGGTGCAGTAATTACGGGTCTGGCAATATCGCTGTGGCTGTCGTCGTTGTAGTAGTCATCCCTAGCCGTAGTGGTCAGCCAGAACTGCCTTCAAGCGGCGCCTGTACAACTACAGGTCCTTTTTCAGAATTCCGGAAATATGATTCGTCACGTCCCTGGCAAGCCACATGTGGCACCTTAAAGATGAAGGGACCCCAAGCGATATCAAGTGAAGAATCATAGAGCGGTCGGGATCCTATATCAACGGGAGCGGACGCTGCTAGCTTTGCATAGCTGAGCGAGCAAGGATTCCCAAAGACTCTCTGGAATCAGAAATATCAAATTCCCGACAAGAGATTTATATCTCCTGCCTTCGTTTCAAACGCTACCTGCTGCAAGCATGGGATTCCCCATTCATCGATTAGATCCGAAAACGTCCTTACGGGCTAGAAGCAACCTAAGGGTGAAATTCCTTGCTTGCCATTTTAGCGTATATGGACTGCCAACTGAACTGGTCTAAGGGAAATAACTCGTCCTCACCAACACAGATTGTTTATTCTTTGTTTACTAACTGACCGTAACGTTTGAAGAGGTATATGGACTTCGCCATTAGAGTCTGACGAGTCGTCCATAAAGCTATGCGATTTATGGATGCGAAACCACTGGTCACTCTATGACCGGACATATAATTAGCTGCATATAAACTCATTGCTGCTCTATGCCTTAGAGTGTGCTTCTTTTTCGGATATATGATGATATATATATTATTTAATAAGCACATGTTTTATGTGCTACTATTAGTTTCATGGGCTGAGAACATGCCAAACATTGATTTATAACACGTCTGGTGTCCCAGTACCGTCATCAGATAGTGCCCACATGGCATTACGAACTAAAAATGGGACGAGAGAAAAAGCGAGAAAAAGGCGAGAAGAAAGTATATATAAAAACTGGAAAACGAAACAATAATCAGAAAATAACGGATCCCCAAAAGAGTAATAAAAAAGTAACGGATCAAAAATAATGTAAGCTATGTGTGGCTGAAAGATCTCAAATCCTTTACTGACGTAAGATCTCTAACTTATTGCTGAACTCTAAATCCGAAAATTTCAGCGGTTGTAAGCATACGCCTAAGTTCCTCTTGAAGAAGTAGAAAGTATTTCCCCTCACCGGATTAAATCTGTACCATAAACTCTAAGCTACTATCTTTTCAGCCTTATAATTTACAGTATAAGGGGAAATAACCTTCCACTTTTTATATATACTTCCTTCTCGGCTTTCCCCGTTTCTGCTCTCGTCCAATTTTAAGTTCGTTATGCTATATGGGCAGTGTCTGATGATTGTGCTTGGACACCAAACGTTATAAAACAATTGTTTGGCATGTTCTCAACACATAAAACTAATAGTAGCACATAAAAAACATATATCGTGCTTATTAAATAATATCTATCTCTCACAAGATCGTGTACATTTTTTATTGATCTTACCACCACGGAACAGTACACAATATATAATGGTGTTGATGATGATGATGAAGATGATGATGATGATGATGATGATGATAATAATAATAATAATAAGAGCACTCAAAGAGCGCAAACCTCCGCCAACGCAACACCAACGTCCTCTTAACGATTAACCGGAGATGGTTTTTAAAATTAGAATATTTGAAATAAAATCCTTCAATGAACATTATGAGACCTTTTGGTTTTCTCTTCTCTTAAATTCCGGACTTCCTTTAATAATACTATTGTCTTAGATCATTGTATAGAATTATGTATATATATCTAAGTATACTGTAAAGTGTTAAAATGTATGTATAAACTCCTAATAATGAGCGTTTAAGTATATATAAAACTCCTAATAATAATAAATGCGAAAACTAATTTCTATGTGT
This sequence comes from Octopus bimaculoides, assembly GCF_001194135.2. NCBI lineage: Eukaryota > Metazoa > Mollusca > Cephalopoda > Octopoda > Octopodidae > Octopus > Octopus bimaculoides. The sequence goes on along the minus strand of NC_068985.1, from coordinate 63,497,548 downwards.
CAGTGTGTCACACTTTGACCCCCTCTCTCACTATTCAATGACACTTCCTCGTGCTGGCGGGAGAGGCATAGTGACGGTGAGGACGGTGGCGGAGAAAGAGAGAGAGAAAGAGAGTCAGAGAGAAAGAGAGTCAGAGAGAAAGAAAGAAAAAGAGAGGGAGAGAAAAACAAACAAAGAAATTTAGGGAGAGTTAACGATGTTTTATTAATAGTAGTGTTGATGGTGGCAATGGGAGTAATAATAAGTGAGGGAGAGAGAGTATATGAGAGAAAGAGGGAGATGATGTACAACTTTCCTGGACAGAAATTCTTGTGGCCAGCATACTGAACCAACTACTTAACACTATCTTTTTGTTTTATTTTTTGCTTTCTTTAATACATACATATATGTATGTGTGTGTGTGTGTGTGTGTGTGTGTACATACGCACACATACACACACGCACACACACACACACACACACACACACACACACACACACAC
>NC_068985.1:63478530-63493403 GCF_001194135.2 Octopus bimaculoides | reverse complement strand
GTATGTATGAATGAATGTATGTATGTTATCAATCAGTTTCATTTCTGTATTTCTTGTCCATAGAGAAAGAGCCGGACTCTAACATAGATTCAAGGCTCCTTCATTGGAACTTTTATCAACATCATCTAGGTATGTGTGCATATGTGTGTGTGTGCAGTATTTGGTGTTAGTGTATGCGCAGATTTGTATGTTTGTTTTATGGATGCGTTTTTATGTCTAGATGCATGCATATGTATTTATGTGCTAAATTTTTGGAAAGTTTTACATATCTTTACAGTTCCATTGATGGCTTGAATCTGTAGTCTTCTAATCAGCCTTTTTCTTTCAGGTTTTGAGAACCCTAATTTTTCCAGGTTTTTGTTGAGCCAGTTCGTTACATATCCCAATGCCCCAACAATCACGGGTATGTATGTATGTATGTATGTATGTATGTGTGTATGTGTGTATGTATGTGTGTATGTGTGTATGTATGTTTGTGTTTATGTGTGTATACATATGTGTGGTGGTGTGTGACATAGTGGTTAGAGTATTGTACTTATACTCTTAAGATTGTGGTTTCGATTCCTGTCCTTTTGTAAAACAATTCATTTCAAGTTGCCATAGTTCGCTTAACTGGCAAGTGAGAAATGCTACAACTGACCGATCTTCTGTCCAGGGGTGTGGGAACACAATACTCCACAAATTCCAGGAAACCGGCTTTGAGCCAGTGGCTCGAGAAGGGTTATTGATTCTTTTGTTTTTGACACACAGACACATACACACATCTATGTGTGTCTCTCTTTCTATTTGTCTATCTGCCTCTCTCTCTCTATCTATCTATCTATCTATCTATCTATCTATCTATCTATCTATCTATCTATCTATCTGTCTGTCTGTCCATCTATCTATCTCATTCTATATATACATAGCCATGCACATAAAGAGATTGGTATTTACATTATATGTAGATAGGGGTGTATGTGTATGTGTGTGCGCATTTTTGTGTGTGCTTTTGAGTATGCCCGCGAGTATTTGTGGATGTGTGTGTTCGTGCGCATGCGTGTGAATTGGTCCCCATCGCTGAAGTTATTTATGGTTTAGAATTCTGTGCCAAATATGAGCCACCGCAATTCCCCGAAGCCAAGTTGAGGTGGAGTTAGGCAACTTTTTATCTCCGTATTTAGCAAAGCCACCCGAATATTAAATAACTCAGCCTGATAGCAGTGCCCCACCCCTTACATCACCCTTATTTCCTTCCTCTTTCTCTTGTACGTTCCCAATGAGTGTGTCTAGAGAGAGAGAAAGAGAGGAGAGAGAAGGAGAAAGAAAGAAAGAAAGAAAGAAAGAAAGCTAGTGTGGGGGAGAGGACACACACGCACGCACACACACGCACACGCGCGCGCGCACACACACACACACACACACACACACAAGACAGAAACATAAACACAAGCATACATGGTATATGCAAACACACTTGTGCGTTTTGTGTGTCTATGTATGTATACATACACACGCACACACACCCACCCACCCATATAAATAAATTGATGTATATCTCCGCGCACATATATAGTTGACATGCACATACGTGTAGCGTGTATGTGTGTGTATATACATGTATGAATATTTGCAGGTATATGTTTGTGTGTGTATGTGTGTGTGTGTGTGTGTGTGTGTGTGTGTGTGTGTGTTTGTGCGTATGTGCATCAGGCAGAAATAAGTGTGTTTAACATTTATCCATCCATCCATCCATCCATTCATCCACGCACATATACATAGACGTACACACACACACATATATATTTGCAATATACATACACGCAAACATACGCATACTCACATACATATACATACATTTATAAAGTTCTGAAAAGAAAGTGAGAGTAAAACACAGATAGGAAGAAAGAGAAGGCGGTGAAAAGAAGCGAATGGGTGGAAAAGGTAGAGAGAGAGAGAGAGAGAGAGAGAGAGAGAGAGAATGGTTGAAATTACGAAGGAGAGAGGTAGGTGAAGGGAGAGGCTGAGACCAGAGAGTGAGAAACAAAGTGGGGAGTAGTGTGCGTAAAGGTTAATAAAGGAGAAGAGGAAATCATGATAGAAAGACATGGAAAAAGGAAGACGAGATGGAGGAATAAGGAAGAGGAAGAGATTTGTGCGTGTGCGTGTGTGTATGTATGTAAGAGATGTGTATGCATGTGTGTATAAGAGATATGTGTGCGTGAGTGTGTGTGTGTGTGTGAGAAAGATAGTAACAGAAAGATTTATGTGAAAGAGATAAAGTGATGTGTGTTTGTGTGTACGAGAGAGAGGGGAAGAGATGTGTGTATAAGGGCAAGGTGTGTATGAGAGAAAGATAAAGAGAGAGAGATAAAGAGAGAGAGAGAGATGTATGCGAGAGAGATAGAAAGATTTGCGTGTAAGGGGGATGTGTGTATGAGAGAGGGAGTGAGATAGGGAGAAGGAATGGTAGCGAGAGATAAGGGGAGGGAGGGAGAGAGAAAGAGAAAGAAAGAGGAAGAGAGAGATGTGAGTGAAATGAAGAAAGGTGAGGTAAGAAGAGTATGCAAGCTGTCCTGTAGTTCATTTTATCCCTTCACTATTTATGGCGTTAACTGAGTGTTGGGTATCAAATTGTCGACATTGTTGTTGTTGTTGTTGTTGTCATGACTATAAGTGGAGAGATGGAGATTCTCAACAACAACAACAACAAAAATAATAATGAAAGAAGCAGCAGACAACTTTAAATATCTCGAGGAAACCTCATTGGTTCATTCTAGAGGTGTGGAACTGTCTAACTCTTGCCTCTCTCTCTCTATCTCTCTTACATTCTCTCCTCTTCTCTTTCAAATTCTCTCATTCTTTCTCTCTCCCTATACTCTTTCTTACTCTTTACCTCCTCCCTCTTCCCTACATTCTTTATTTCACTCTCTCACTCTCTGTAGTATGGTATGGATAGAAAGAATGTCTTTGCGTCTGTCATTGCTGTTTACGTATTTATAGCGATGTGTGTGTGTGTGTTTGAGCGCGTGTGCAAGTCTACGTATGTGTTTGTATATGTATGTGTATATGTGTGCTTGTGTGTATGTGTATGAGCATGTATGTGTGTGTGTATATATATATGTATAAATCTTTGTGCGCGCGTATATATATATACATACATACATACATACATACAGGTATGTTATATTCCTATTGCTGTTTCTATGTTTAAACGTGTGTGTAAATGAGAGTTACAGAAGGTAGGACAGGAACATCTAGGTGTCAGTACTACAGGTAATTCAGTCCACTAGACAGTAAACGGGTACCATGTTTGACACAGTTGAGGTGGCTGAATCCTTTCAATATGCAACGCTTACATCATAACCTATTCCTTCTCAGATAACCACCACCGCTGCGGCCGCCTCCTCCACCGCCACCGCCGTTATCACCGCCACTGCAACCGTAATCGCCACCGCAGTCGCCACCACTACCGTCACCACCATCTTGGTTTCCTAAAGAATTTATCGAAAATCATGAATCCTAGGGGACAAGTTGGCCCATCTCACGACTGGAGAGAATTGTTACTTATTTACATTTAGAAAAATGAAAAAAAACGTCAACAAATATGTAAATAAATCATTTAATGGTGGAATTGGAAGTGAAAGATATTGGTTTCAAATTTTGGCACAGGGCCAATAGTTTCGGGGGTGGTGGGTGAGTCGATTACATCAACCCCAGTACTCAGCTAGTGCTTATTTTATCGACTCTGATAGGTTGAAGGGCAATGTCGACCTCGGCAGTATTTGAACTCAGAATGTAAAGACGGACGAAGTGCCGCTAAGCATTTTGCCCGGTGTGCTTATGATTTTGAAAGGGGAGGATAAATGCTACCTCTTGGATTTGAACAACTCATCTTTTTTAACTGTGGCATATGTTCTAACCTACATCATCAAAGTCTCCGTCGGTCTCTTTTCAATCAAATTAAACACTATCATCACATAAGTGAGTGGCCTGTATAAACAGTTTCGTTCGCATTAATTTGGTCACTTTAAACACCACCGTAATTCGAACTAGTGATTGAGAGACATTATTATTTAACTAATTACAACGATAAAAGCTGGAATAATTCCTGACTGTAGGATTCAATCAGTAGGTTATCTTGTGTATACTGTCGATCCCATAGGCAGATCATAAAACCGATATTTGGGCAACTCGAATTATATTGCGGGCCACTTTAATCACAGAAAGTCTTTTTGAGTGCTGCTTGTATACTTTATGCACTAATAGTCAAATAATCAAATTACTGAATCAAGAATTTTTCATACTTTTCGTTTGTTTAAAATTATAAAATTGTAGGCTATTGCTTTACTGCCAGTTATAAATTTTAAATTTATTTTGAATCAAATGTTTTACACAAACAATTTTATTTTGAAATTAAACATTATACTTCAAGAAAGTATCAAGATAAAAGTCTGCGGGCCGCATGCGACCCGCGGGCCTCGTGTTGGCCAACTCTGTCCTAGACCAAGCAGGGCACCCTGTCAGTCACATGACATTATCTACACGATAGAATTTACATAATTTGGTCATATTTACCGTCAGCCCTTTTTACAGTCCCCTGTGAATTGTCACGTTATGTAAGATCTCAGTTGTTAGTGTGGGGGACTCTGTTAGTAGTAAGTTCGATGCTATAAAGCAGTGGATGGGTAACCATCCTCCATGCCACCTGCTGACAACTACACAAAACTGACTTTAGTACTGAGCACTTGCCAAAGAAGTCACCACCGGTCATTAGCCGATGTTGTAAGCACAGTATTAAGCTACCATTTGTAATGCACCCTTCCTATTCACATCAATGAGTTGTACATTTCTATGGTATTTATACTCACAATTAGGTACATTAAATCTTTGAGACTTATATAACTTTTCCAGGAGTTCTGTGCAACACCCAGTTATGAATGTTTATTACCTAAACTAATTGAATCATCCAAAGCATTGATCAAGCAGTCAAAAGAGGTGAATGTTAAAAACGGATAAAACAACGAGTAGATCAACTTTCCATCCACTCGATGCGATATCGATGAAAACAAAAACTACGTTGGAATGTGTGTTTGTCTATGATAATGTTGAATATCGAGGTTTCAAGCGAGAGAACGCTGGGCGTTCGATGATCAATGTTTAAAGAAGGAATGGGCCGGCGTTTAGTTTTTGTCGGAGAAGAAATACGACGTGAATACTTGTAAACGTTAGTTATACGTCTTGTGAAGGAAATGGAAGCGGGTAGGTTAGTGACAGTCATTATTGTTATTCCACTGGTACTCTTGGTCGACAATGGTAAGTCATTTGTAACACCATTTCTTTATTTCTCGCCAAAATTTCAAATACGAGTTATGAAGGGGGAAGAGATATATTGAAGAAACAACTATCTTTTAACCAATTTGCAAATAGATATCATAAATCTGTCTAGTTACTTGAAAATGAAATCTTGTATGTTTAGCTAATCCCATTAATATAGGTGCTGGACGGTTTTTCGTCAGTGTGAAAACATGAAGCTTGGATTGCGGTTGAAGAGTCGACACATAAATTAACACTGAGATACATTGCACACACGTGTGCATGTTTGTGTGTGTGTGTGTGTGTGTGTGTGTGTACGTGCGTGTGTGTGTGTGCGTGTGTGTATACACATACATATAAATATCACACACACATATATATAATACACACACATACTCGCACACACACAAACACACACACACACACACAAACACACACACACACGCATAAAATAAACATAAAGTTTTATAATTTAGTATATTATTTTTTTACCAAAGAAAAAGAAGAAATAAATATCCTTAAGCGATAAAATATGAACAGAGAGAAAAATTAAAGAAAATCATTTTGGTTTAATTCTTGTGGAATCATTTTTAAAGAAGTGGAAGCAAAATCTATTTGAAATATTAAAAAACGGTTGTTCGTTAGTCATAAGAGCTGAGCTTTATTTTCTTGAAACGATAAGTTGTGATGTACATGCCTACACTAAAGACACACGTGGTTATAACAATGAAGTTCCTAAATAGTCGTTCCTAAATAGAAGTTCCTAAATAGCAGCTAAATCTTCCTCAAATTACACGCCATAGCCTTAAACTAGAACATACAGTATAGTGTAGTCCTAGTTGGATCATGTTTAAATAAAAGACAGGAAGGGAATGACGAGAATTCTGTGATTATTGGTTTGCTTAATCCGGAATAACACAAGCCTAAACAACAACAACAATAACGACAGCATTAGTAGCATGTGAAGATGCTTAAACTTGAGTCACAGACTCTGTTGAGTTTTGGAACCCTGTCTGTAATTATTACAATAAATCATTCACTAAGCTGTAACTCGGCTGTTTAACAGTTTGCCTTTCCACCTGGTGACGTAAGGTATGAATTTAACAGTTGGTGTTGTTTAGCTCCGAATCAGACTCGATCCAGCAGACTTGTAACTAAAGATGTTCTAGCGGTGACCATTCTGTTATTTGCTGTGACATAGTATATCTTGAAGTACATTATATGTTCTTATTGTTGTTTAGTACCAGGTCAGACTTGGACTAGGAGAAGAATAATAATTATTTCTACTACAGGTACAAGGCCTGAAATTTTGGGAAAGAGGGCTAGTTGACTCTCGTGCTGAGCTGGCACTTATTTCACTGGCCCCGATAGGATGAAAGGCAAAGTCGACTTCGCCAAATTTGAACTCAGAACGTAAAATCGGAAGAAATGCTACTAAGTATTTTGTTTGACGCGTTAACGATTCTGCTGTCTTAATAATTATATTATTACTAGCTGACCCTGTGCCGTCAAAAATAACGGCTAATTGTTTTATTTTATACATAAATGTGGATGGTAAATAAAATTAATACACTTGTCAATGTTATCTAGCGGTTGTCTTCTGAGATGTGAGGTCGATCATCGTTTGTTACTGAGAGAACGTTAGTTTACACATACAAACATTCACATATTTCCCTTGTACACGCACACACACATACACACATATATTCACACAGAGTTGAAACGCTGTTTCATTTTTCTTTTCAGCGTTGAATGTTCACCATTCCACTTCCATTGCACATGCGCGCACACGCGCACACACACGCACACACACACACACACACACACACACACACACACACACACACACACACACACACACACACACACACACACACACACACACACACACACATTCACATACCTCCTTTTTATATACACACACATACTCACACAGAGTTGAAACCCTCCCACTACCAGTTCGCCATCACCCCTTCCTTCCTTATTCATCTATCACCCCTTTCTTTCTCATTCATATGTTGTGACGAAGAAAACAAGATTCTACTTGTCCCTGCGTTCCTGCGTGTTTCATCCGAGTGTTATTCTTACGTCATCGAATGTAGAAATTCGTGGAAAGAGACCCTTTGATAACAGAATTAACCGAAGCAAATACGATCGCGAGCTCTGTGAAGTAAAATGTAATAATAATAATAATAATAATAATAATAATAATAATAATAATAATTGATTCTTTTATTAGTCACAAGGGCTCACATACAAAAATATTAAATGACAATCAACAACATAAAAGACAAAAACAGGACGATACAATGGGTTTTACAGCGTGAAAACAAATTAAAACTCCCAGTAGGGGAGGCACTTTAAGGTCCCCGTAGAAAAACCCACAAAATCCATGGGTGCCTGCTCAACAGGGCAAGAGCCCTACTCCTTTAATTCCTTTTTTTATAGGTGCACGCTAAGAATTGGTCCTTTCACACTGGCCATTCTTCCAACATACACCCACCTTTCAACAAACCTGCTAGAAGACAACACTTCCCTCTCCACCCTCAATTTCCTTTTCAAGTGAAACTTGAAAAAGTTGATGAGAGCTTGGCCAAAGAAGAAAGTGTCTGTCATTAGCCCTTTCAAACGGGTCCACCATACTACATCTTTCGTCACAGCCACTAGACAAATAACAATTGCTTGCCCCTCCCGGCCAAAAGAGGTCGGCGGGGAAATCTTCACAATAGATTCAGCTGACAGCCGGATTCGTCCTACACGCGACAGCAGGTGTTCGACATTAACCCGCAGGTCAACAATACTCGGGTATTGGACTAGGGCATGCAGAACGGTTTCACCGTTCTGGGCGCACCTCGGGCAGGCCCGACTGATGGCACTTCCGTGACTGTAAAGTATATCCCGAACAGGCAGCGCCCCTCGGTAGCAATGCCAAGCAAAGGATTTCTGGAAGTTATCCATAGGCCCAGGCCCAAAAGTTCTCCGAAACATACCGGTTAATTGATCTTCATCGACGCCCAGAGTTTCCCCGAGAACGTCGTCGCACTTTCCCTCCACTAGCCCTCTATAGAATGTTAGAGTGGAACTACCACCGACCGCATAGCCCGCTTGGCGGAGGGCTGTGAGCGCTTGACGACACTCGAGGTGCCAAGCGCCCTTCCTCGGTTTACGCCTAATCCAGCCTGATCAAAGTTTTCTTAGGACAAGACACAACGGTTAGGCAGTAGTACACTACCGAGGCAATATATGCATTCGCTACTTCCGCCCGGCCTTTCAGAGACAGCTTCACTTCTGCCCATTTCCGGGTGAGCTTGGCCACTCTAGTCATGACAATTTCCCAATTCCTATCTACCTGGAGATCTGGTCCGAACCAGACTCAGAGCACTTTCACAGGACCCTCCGTCCAGCGACAGAAGTCGCTACTAGTCGACTTGCCTCTCCAAGAGACTACTCAAACTGTTCTCGTCAATCTGTTCTAGATTCAATCCTTGGCCATCATCGCTCATACCCTCAACTAGCTCTCTATAAAAATTTTGGGTTCTTTTCTCGTTAAGCAAATATAAAGATCTTGAAATAGAAATTGGCAAAATGTGGAACTTCAAGACTAGAATAATACCTGTTGTCATAGGCGCCCTAGCAATAATAGCAAAATGGGCTGTCTCAGATACGAGGAAATCCTAAAATGGAAGAAATTAAAAGTATAGTGTTCACAGGAACTGCTCATATCCTGCGAAAAATATTATCTATGTAATTCCAAAACATTGTCAAAAGTACTCTTAAATGTACATAATAGCAAGCACTTTTTACTATCATCTTAAGACCACACTATCATCTTATAATCAAATTACTTTTAAAACAAACTTTTGATTCTCCTATGTTTTGACAGACACTCTTTAGAACATTATTTTGTGCAAAAACAAAAATATGACGCCCTAGTCATAATATCAATTTGAACTTCTAACGTGTTGTCTCTTGGGGTATTTGGATGAAACTTGGAGCCAACTTGTACAAATACAAAGCAAAAGCCAAACAAATAATAATAATAATAATAATAATAATAATAATAATAATAATAATACCCCCACTCCACAGAAGATTCCTCCAAATAGCATGTCAAGGAGGATGAACATTAGCACTTAATTTTGGACGGCCATAGAAAGTGCTCCAAATCAATAACGACATAGGCCATCCAACCAACACAGTCAAATACAAGAACGAAGACAAACAAAAACAACAGAAACGATCTGACAGAAGAGCAACAAAACCACTGCGATTAAAGGAAATAGTCAAAGAGAACAATAGCTTACAACAGAGCTACCACCACCATCATCAACAACAACAACAATACAAGCAAATGATAATAATACTAATGATAACACGCCCTGGATATGACATGAAACAGCATCCGGTTGTGGCGTCACGACTTGGGAAGGTTACCCTTAACTTCAACTACCTGCAGGTCATTGTTGGGCAAAGTGTAGTATCTGTAAGCCACCCTGGGACCTATAAATACCATAGCTATAAGGATCGTCTTCTCAGCAGTTGGGAGTGGTATGTACTTGAATTGACAAGTAGAAAATTTGTCAGATGTAGTATCCAATGAGGTCAAAGCTGGCTGGTCAGCAGCAAAGCGGACAAATCTATCACTGAAGTGGAAGATAGAGAACAAATAGGAAGTCTGAATAAAGCATCTGCGATTGAGTTATTTATTCCGGCTATATGTGAAATATCACAAGTAAACTGCGATATGAAGTCCAACTGTCGACTTTCTCGACTTGGTCTTCGATAGTAAAGCGAACGTGAGTGACCTGTGGTCAGTGAAAATGGTGAATTCACGACCCTCTAAAGAGTGAGAAAAGAGGTACATAGCTAGAAGTTCTCTGTTAAAGGTGCTGTAACGAGTTTCAGCAGTTTTAAGTTGGCGAGATAAGAATGTCAAAGGACGCGTCTCGATGTAATAGGATTATTGTAGAACGGCACCTACAACAGAATCGGATGCATCAACTGAGAATGACAGCTTAGCATTCTGTATTGAATAGGCTAACAAAGAAACTTGTCCTAGCTCATCAGTTGCGTTAGAGGAGCCAATTACCTAGCACAATGTGGAATGAAACGCCAGTAGAAGTTTATCATTCCTAAAAATTGGCGTAGCTGGAGAAGAGAAGTGTAACATCTGAAAGAAGAGGCTTGTCTGTAAGGAACTTTACCGGCCAAATTATGCATGATGCACCAGTGTCTACTATGAAGAACTTTCGAGAATTAAAGTTCTCCACAAAAAGTGCACGATTTTGAGCCTGGGAAGAGGAAGCTGCTACCGTGCTCAAGGCTTCCTTTTCCAGACAAGGGAAAAACAAGGAGGAAAGCATTTTTGCTCGTTCTTATGAAACAGGCATGATACCAACAATATGGCAAGGCAGAAACAGAAAACGACCGGCGTCTTGGAGACGGTGAACGACTGGAGTACCGACGACGTCAAGGATATTGCAAAGAGAACAGCTTTTTAACTTTTTTGGTAAGTTCTAATATTGCGGCTGAAGGAGAAGAAGACGACTTTTATTTTCAGCAGGAGCGCTGTCTGAAAACTCCATTTTTTAAATCCGCGCTTGTTGCCAGCTGGTCCACGGAACTGACCTCTGGCATCGATTGAACGTTCCTTGGGAGACAGCAGAAGAAGAGTTGTTTGACCAGTTGCAGTAGTTCGGCATAACTATTTATGAAAAGAGAAAATGGAGGAAGGGAATTTGATAAGTGTGGAAGACCGCGTGCGTATCGAACTCGAGAGCTTAATGAAATACTTAGTCCAAAGTAAGAAAACTTTGCTAGTGACAGTTAGGAACGAGGGAGTACTGAAAGCAGAGATAAATGGAAAGCAAAGGAAGAAGTAGAAAAAGAACATGAGGAAGAATTACGCAACAACGGACTACACAATCAATTCCACGTGGCCACAACAGAAGTTGCTGGAAAAAATAGGTGGGATTGGCTGAAGAAAGGAACCCTAAAAAGAGACCAAGAGCACTATACTAGCAGTGCAAGACCAAGCTTTGGCCACGAACTGGAGGGCCAACCTTAAGAATAAGCAAGTGTCAGCTGTACTGCATCTGCAATAGAGTAGATGAAACCATTGCCCATATCATGAACGAAACCCTAGACTTGCCCAAAACCACTACCAGTTGTGGCGACACGACCAGCTAGCGAAAGGGCCATATTGGAAACTGTGCGAAAAGTAGGGGTGAGAGAGGGGCAAGACATGGTATGAGCACAAACTGTAGAGAGTTGCAGAGTCGGAGACGAGCAAAATCCTCTGGGATTTCCCAATCCAAACAGATCAGATGCTAGAGCGTAACAGACCAGACCTAGTAGTGGTGGACAAGGTGCCCCACATATGCAATATAGTTGATGTTGCATGCCCCTTTGACCCACGAATAGTCAAGAAGGAAGGTGAAAAGATAGATAAATACAGCCCTCTTAAGTACGAAATAGCCCTGCTATGGCAAGTGAAGAAGATGAAGATAGTGCCGATTATTGTTGCCTCCTTGGGAATAGTATCAGAAGGTATCAAGAGGAATATAAAGGAAATTGGAATAGAGTGCCCAGTAGAACTGTTACAAAAGGTTTGCCTCCTTGGCATGACCAGAATAATCAGGTAAGTATTAGATAGCTGAAAAGAACGGATAGCATGGTACCGTAGGCTGCAGGTAGTATACCTGCTACGCATGCAAGACTCCAGGAGCTCCAATAAAACCTGTGATAAAGAGAAATAACAATAATAATAATAATGATGAAGGTGAAAGTAAAAATGTCACTATCCTCTGAGGTTTTCTAGTCAACACCGACGGAACGATCCAGATTAATCGGCCAGACATAATTATCAAAGACAGGGAAGAAAATACTTGTAGACTATTAGATGTAAATGTTCCCACTGATAAAAATATATCTGTAAAGGAATTTGACAAATTAAATAAATATAAGGACCTGGAAAATGAAATACAAAAAATGTGGCTTTTTAAAGCAAGAACTGTTCCTGTTATTGTAGGTGCCCTAGGTATGATAAAAAAAAAAGGGATGTCAGAAACATCTAGATAACATCCCAAGAGAACTATGTCGCAGAGAAATCCAAAAGATTGTGTTTACAAGTACTGCCTACATCCTGAGAAAAACCCTATCAATTTAAATGTCTGTTGTATTACATGAAGATATATATCGCTACTGTCTCTGTCACTTCCCCTCCCCAAGCTTTCAGTCTTACTGAAACATGTCTTGTACTTCACTCGCCCTAGGACGCTGGGTGTGTCTCGGCAAGTGATTGTAACAATCATGCAGATTAAAAGTAAATAACAACTACAGGCAACGATGACAACAACAACAACATTAATGATAACACCCTGATCTTAAATGATTTGAAATGTTATCCTGCACATATTTTGTCCTGGTATAAACATGGGCTTAGCAAGTACTCTGCTCAGTATCACAGATTTGCTTGTCAGCTGCTTGACCTTTTTTTCTAGTTGAGCATGCCCCTTAGTGACTGATGATATGTGCATCTCTGATCACGAGCAGAAGTAGTTGGGGAGCATCATAGCCATTTGAGAGAAATTCTTTGGGGTTTGAATAATTCACCACTGGAAACATGGGTGTTTCGTTCACCATCCTTAAACATCCCTTATTCAGCATGGGCTACTCAACTAGAAGCACATTCAAACAAGGCACCACCTGCAAGGTCATCCTCTGTTTATCTTGATATAAAATCATCATATCGCACACATATGGTTTTGATGCATGTGCCTGGTGTACCCTTATGAGACGGGTAGTCATGATGGTGTAGTGATGCCAGTATGCGACAACCTACAATTTTACAATTGCATGCGAGAAAGAGGGGGTCACCATCTTGTACGTAAAACGACAAGAAAAATAAGAACTTGTGAGACGTTCATAAGTCATAACATATTTATTATCGGATCTAATGCGTTAACATATAAGAATGGTTCGAAAGAAAAAAGGCTTGTAACATATTACATGAACATACTTTACAACTACATGTCTCAAACCAAATGTGGCGAATATGCGCGCGTGCATGTGTGTGTGAGTGACGTGGCTCAATGCGTACGCCTAGAAACTGACAGGTGAAAGGCACGAAATTAGAATTGCGTTCGCTTTATATAAGGGATGAACCGGAAGTCTCTGACATCTATGTCATCCGGAAGTTAATTGAAAGCTTTTAGAATATCCGAGAATGTCCGAGAAGGTCGAGGGAGATTACTCTCGTTAGATCCCTTTTTCGTTTTTGCTTTCCTGCTTGACTGCCAGAGGTCACTACAATGGGTATATTGGGCTTCGTATATTTGTACCCCAGTGTCATTTTGATGGCACGCGCTGTTCTCTCACTCAATAATAATAATAATAATAATAATAATAATAATAATAATATATAACATGTGAGAGCGATAAAACACTGCTCAGAAATCTATCCAAAAACATCGAGAATAAAGACATCATATGGAACCAAAAATAGTTGACAAAGCGTTGGACTATATCCGAGTAAGAAATACTTATTGACATTTATTTCTATTTTCCAAATGAAATGATGTATTCTAACGGTATATCATCTCCACTTCTCGCACAGCACATATAAACACGCTCGCCACGTTACGATCCAATCAACACCAGACCATCTCCGTCCCCAAATACCATGTACAAAAAAAATTTAAATAAATTAAATAATACCGGTATTATTCAACCCAAGATTAACAATCGGGAAGTACGTACTTTAAACTTGTTACACAAAAAGTACGAAAAACTACACGTGCAAAACAATTTAACACCTGAAATGAACGGACCGGTACCCTACGAAAATGATGACCGTCAAAATAAAAGGCAAGACGTTATTCTTCATGTCCTGCAAATAAAATCAAAAAAGCATAAATGGACACATGAGGAATATATTTCAATCCTACACACTTATTTTACAGCAGTGCTCTACACAACGAAAACACCACAACATATAGTTCTATATTTAAGAAATGAGGAATTACTTACATTATTTACATTTGACGGATATTCGTCCTCATCTTGTTTGTTGTTAACACAACGTTTCGGCTGATATACCCTCCAGCCTTCGTCAGGTGTCTTGGGGAATTTTCGAACCTGGGTTCTCATTCCTATCGATGTTACTATTATTATTATTATATTATTATAATTATCATTATATTTTTATTATTATTCAGGTCGTTGCCGTGAATCGAACTCGGAACCTTGGGGTTAGTAGCCCGCGCTCTTAACCACTACGCCATATGCCCGTGGGCAATTATGGGGTGAATTTTAAGGCTTATAAATCTATTATTTTTCTATCCTTCCTCAATACCGGTTCCCATATGCTATTCATATCTGCACTCGGTCTGCTTAGGAGGTTGTTGTGTCCTAGCATATGTGCTGCTTCTTTTAGTTTTCGTATTTTCCAGTGTTGTTCCCTGTCTATTATTTTAACTTCATCCCACAGGGGGAGGTGGTTTCCATTTTTCCATACATGATCAGCTATACCCGATTTATCAATATCTCCTCGTGTCACAGCTTTGCGATGTTCTTCT
>NC_068985.1:63473915-63476772 GCF_001194135.2 Octopus bimaculoides | reverse complement strand
TTGTGTTAACAACAAACAAGATGAGGACGAATATCCGTCAAATGTAAATAATGTAAATAATGTACCACAACATATATTTATAAAATCTGGAAGAAAAATAACCTAAATAAAGACTTGCATACCTTAATGAACCCTAATAAACTAGCTAACATACGAAGATATATTCTCAAAACAAAACAAAAAATATCAGAAATAGCAATAGAACACTTAAAATGAAAAATACATCAGGAAAATGTAGATAGTAACCATACAGCAATGCCAAATAATATCATAAGCATTGGAACTGTAAAACACGAAGACAGACGTAACATTTCCAACAAAAGCGAAGTAAACAACGAACGATAACAAATCCAGACCGTAGGAATGTATAATGATGTACAAAAAGCATCAAACCAGAACAACACAGACAAAAATATGAACAGGAGGGAATATGAAACAATTCTAAAACCTGGAAACAGTGAAGGTGAACTTAATGATTATGATACTCTAAAAATGAGCATAATCAAAGAACTGAAAGCTACAAGTCTCAGTATGAACCACCGATTGTACATCCCAAAAGTTAAAATTGATACTAAAACAACGTCAATTATAAATAGCATGAATTTGGCCGTCACAGAACTAATAGCCACAGAAACAAATATCAATATCACCGGGCTAAATGATATAATTTATGCAGCAGCCACTGTGGCCCCAACAGAAGCTGGATACTCCCTCAAACTCATCCAAACAGGAGTACTACCATCCAAACAAACCCTGTGGATAAATACTATCCAGAAAAAAATAGAAAACAAGAGAAAAGATCTGTCAATCCTTAACGAAACTAGTAGACAATCAACATTACAAGAAGAGAACAAAAATACTGTGCAAATACAACATTACAGAAAAAGGTTTACCTAAGGTAAAAGAACAGGTAAAGCAAGATATCCTTGCCAAAGCACAAAGGATCCGCTGGTATGAGAAAATCCAACGTTTCTTTGAACAAAACAAACAGTTCCAACCCCAAAAGATTCTACCAAGAACTTGGCACAAATAAAATAGACATCAATGCAGCACCAACAGCAGAAGAAGTGGAGGAATTTTGGGAAGAAATATGGTCGGCGAAGGAACAACCTCAGAAAAGGTTTATCAAAACAACGAACTCAGCACCTGAACAACTCTGGACCCCTACAACAACTGAAGAGGTCACCCAGGCACTGCAAAGACTAAGCAACTGGAAGGCATCCGGGCGCGATAAGATCTCCAACTTCTGGTTAAAATACCTGACAAGAACACACAAAAAGCTGGCTGAGAAATTTAACGACATAGTAGCAGAGCCAGAGACAATGCCTGAATGGCTCATGAAAGGGAAAACTAGCCTAATTCCCAAATCCACTGAAACGGCAAAACCACAAAATTACAGACCAGTAACTTGTCTCCCAAAAATTTACAAAGCCTTTACTGTAATAACATCGCAGAGAATGAGCAAGCATCTGGAAGAAAACAACCTGTGTCCAGAAGAGCAGAAGGGATGCTGCAAATGCTCACACGGCTGTAAATAAAAAAACTAATGATCAATAAAGTCATAACTGAAGACAACCGCAGAAAGAAGACAGGTCTAAGTATGGCCTGGATCGATTACCGAAAGGCTTTTGATAGTATTCCCCAACACATGAATCCTAGAAACACTAGCCATGAACAAGGTAACACCAATAATCATAAAATATATAAAGCACTCTATGAATACATGGCAGACAGTGCTACATAGCTCCAAACAAAAGAGGGACTCATAAAAACCAAAGCCATCCCCATTAGAAGAGAAATATTTCAGGAAGACACGCTCGCTCCACTCCTTTTCTGCTTGGCACCGACACCTTTATCTGATATGCCAAACAGAACTGGATGCGGATACAACTGTTACGGCAAAACAATCAGCCTATATGGATGATCTAAAACTGTACGCTACAAATGATAAACAGCTGGAAAACATTACTACAGACAGTACATGGATTTACCAAAGAAATAAATATGAACTTTGGCTGAGAAAAATGTGCCAAAGCAACATTGAAAAGAGGAAAACTAGTTATGAGTAGCTACATCACACTAGATAAAGAAAATGGAATAAGAGAATTAGACGAAAGCTAGACATACAAATATTTAGGAATCAATGAACTAGATACGATACAACACACACAAATGAAAGAGAAAATGAAAAAAATTATGCTATAGACGAGTTAGATTAATACTGAAAACAGAGCTCAATGAGAAAAACAAGATAATAGGTATCAACACTAGCCGTCCGAGTTATAAGTTACAGCTACAATATCATTAACTGGACTCTAAATGAACTAATCAAAATAGACGGGAAAACAAGAAAAATAATGATATAGGATGCACCACCCAAAACGTATAGAAGGTGGTAGAGGCTTATACAGCTAGAAAACTATTACAAAATAACCACCATAGGACTGCAAAAATACCTACTTCAGAAGCAGGGAAAACTAAACACGAACAAAGCACGAACAAAACCAAAAAACTATTTTCAGTCTTTAAGGAAGCTGACAAATACAAAAAAGAGGTCATAGTATCTAACAACTATGAAGAAAAAGAAGAAACAACAAAAGCTGTAAAACAAATGAAATCCAAACTAAAACTAGAACAGCAACGGATCATGATAAAACGATGGCAAGAAAAGCCCCTTCATGGCAAATCCTGGGCTAAACTAAACGCAAAAGAAATAGACAAAGCAAAATCCCAGCAATGGCTGAGAAGCTCAGGACTCAAAGAAGAGACTGAAGGATTTTTAATTGCAGCACAAGACCAAAGTCTCCCCACCAGAAATTACCAAAAACATGATAAAAAAGAAACATATCAAGTAACT
>NC_068985.1:63466577-63473651 GCF_001194135.2 Octopus bimaculoides | reverse complement strand
TATGGGATATGCCAATACACACAGATAGAGAAATTAAGGCCAATAGACCAGATATAGTTGTCAGAGATCATGAAGAAAAAAAAATGCGTTCTAATTGATGTATCAATAACAGCAGAAGACAACGTTTCTCTAAAAAAAAAAATGGAGAAACTTTCAAAATACAAAGACCTGTAAATAGAGGTAACTCGAATGTGGAGTCTAAAAGCAGAAACAATTCCTATCATAGTGAGCGCATTAGGCATGATAAAAAATATCAGACAAATACATAGCAAAAACACCAGGACTAACAAATATATATAACATACAGTAAAGAGCACTACTAGACACTGCACACATCCTACGTAAAACACTTTCAATACAGTAACCATAAGAGCATCACAGCACATACCTAAGGCACACAGGGCTTCGCTCGGTAGTACAGTGAAAGCACGTTATAAAAATAAAACTACTGAATAATAATAATAATGATGATGATGATGATGATGATGATGATGATGATGATGATGATGATGATGATGATGATGATGATGATGATTTCTTTTATTTGCTACCAGGGCGAAATATAATAAAATAATAATATTTACACATATACACTGGAAGCTATGCCAACACTATGGAATAATAGCAGAAATTATGTGTAGGCAGAAAAGGTCACAGAAAATGAGAAAGCAACAATAATATGGGATATGCCTATATACACAGATAGAGAAATTAAGACCAGTATGCCGGATATAGTTGTCAGAGATCACTAAGAAAAAATGCTTTCTAATCGATGTATCAATACCAACAGATGACAATGTTTCTCTAAAAGAAACAGAGAAACTTACAAAATACAAAGACCTGGAAATATTCAGACAAATATGTCACAAAAACACCAGGACTAACAAGTATATATAACATACAGAAAATAGCGCTACTAGGCACCGCACACATCCTGCGTAAAACACTTTCAATACAGTAAAAATAAAAGCATCGCAACGAACCACAGCACATACCCAAGACACACAGGGCTGCGCTTGGTAGTGCAGTGAACGCACGTGATAAAAAGAAGAGTACTGAATAATAATAATAATAATAATAATAATAATAATAATAATAATAATAATAATAATAATAATAATAATAATAATGAGATACTACCTGTCTAGCAGAAAGGATATAGAATACACTCCCAGAGAACTAAGGACCATATTGTTATTGACAAAGCGATCATAAATAATAAAAATTTAAAAAACGGCTTGGATAGACTTAAAGAAAGCCTTTGACATGGCTCTACATTTGTGGGTATTGAAATGTTTGAGAATGTTTGGAATAGCAGATTGTAATGGAGTGCAGTATGTTTTTGTAGAAGACAAACTTATATCCAATAAATAAACACCTCGGTGTGGTCAATATAAAAAGTGGAATATTCCAAGAAGATCCATTCTCACCATTACTCTCTGTGATCGATTTGGATCTAGTATCAATGATCTTACGGGAGACAGATATTAGCTATCAGATTAGGACATAATAACAATCATATACTTTTCATGGATGAGCTGAAGCTCTTTGACAGGAATGAATCACAGGTTGGTTCACTGGTCAGAACTGTTCTTGATGCTGTAAAGACATTGGGATGGAGTTTGGTATTGCAATGTGCGCCACCCTGACAATGAAGAAAGGTAGACGTTATGCAGTAGTGGATTGAGTTACCTAATGGAGAGTCTACTGGTTACCCTGAGGAGAGTGGGCAAAAATATCTGGAGAAAATGAAAAGAAATGCGAAGGAAGTCTAATTAAACAGGTTAGAGTTGCCACTGAAAACGAAGGTGAATGGGAAAAAACTTGATTACTGCTATCAAGGTCTGGGTTGTGCTGGTTATTAGATATAGTGCAGCCATTTTGAATTGGACCAAAGGAGAGACAGAGAAGTTCGATGGGTTAACGCGATGGAAAATGGCTGACAATAGTGAAATGCACCCAAAGGCAAATGTTATAAGGCTATATACACTGCAGAAAGGTGGAAGAGGACTTATACATGTGAAAGATTGTATGGCAAGTGAATTCAGGTTTTTAGATTTGTATTTGGCCAGTTGTAGAGAACTTTTAAGATATGTTGGATAATGCAGTCCTTAATACACTACATCTGTAATCTAAAAAAATGGAGTGGTCACTGTTGGTACGTCTTTGATCAAAACTGACCAGACGTAAGATAACAACAACAATAAAAATCTCTTGTCCTGAATTAATGGAAGTTTCTTGTTTTATTCTTTTCTTGAAGGTCTTCATTGTCTAGAAGTAAATATTTCTATGGAGAATGAAACTGTTCTCCAATACAAGTCACCGTCGTTAATGAAAGGTAAGATTAACAACTGGTCTCCTCCTCCTCCTCCTCCTCCTACTACTACTACTACTACTACTACTACTACTACTTTAGCCACTAACACTAACTACTATAACATGCAGTAGATAATGTAATTCTAGATACATTATGTCTGAATGAAAGATGGTTTGATTACCGTTGGATCATCTTTTATGGTAGACTTGTCTGATCAGGCGTGACCTGAGTCTAAAGAGGAAGAAGAAGAAGAAGGAGAAGAAGAAGAAGAAGAAGAAGAAGAAGAAGAAGAAGAAGAAGGAGAAGAAGAAGAAGAAGAAGAAGAAGAAGAAGAGGAAGAAGAAGAAGAAGAAGAAGGTAGAGGTGTGTGTATTGAATGACGTCAGAGCCGCCTTAGAATCCATCATTGTTGGTCCCTAGGCAAATCAATGTACCCTATAGTATTTATTTATTGACAGTAAGCCACAACATGCATAGTTGAAATTTGGGTCCCTAGACGCTAGGTCTCCTTGGACCAGTGTGCCGATACCTTAAGATGGCCCTTAATAAGCTGAAATTCACGTCTTTAGAAATTGTATTATTGTTTATAAACTTTTTAATAATTGTTATATTTAGGGACGGTCATTTTTGTTTTTGCTAAATAAACACACGCACTAACTGTTCGTTCTTCACTCATTTATTATTGTTCTTATTTTATATATGCCCATTGCCTGGAAATCTTTCGTCACACATCTGTGACCTCTTCAGCGACACTTTCCATTCACGTGTATCCTCCTGCTCCACCTAGTCCAGGAGTAGGAGGATACACGTGGATGGAAAAGTCGCTGAAGAGGTCCCGGATGTGTGACGAAAGATTTCCAGACAATGGGCATGTATAAAATAAAAACAATAATAAACGAGAAAAGAACGAATAGATAATGTGTGTGTTTATTTAGCAAAAAAAAATGTAATATTACAATATCTCTTTCAACGCACGGTTTCACATCAGAAAGCTTGAAAAACAAATTCATAAACGTAAATTTTTAATAATTGGATGGTGTAAAAAAAAAAATAGGTAAAGATTCTTCCCGAGTCATATAGACTCTCTGGGCCTGTTTCCCGGGCGTATATATTCCCCACCAGGACGGGACGCCGGTCTGTCGCAGAATTACTCATTTTTGTCAGCTGAGTGGATTGGAGCAACGTGAAATGAAGTGTTTTTCTTAAGAACACAAGGTGCCGCCCGGTCCAGGAATCGAAACCACAATCTTATGATCATGATTTCAACATCTTAACAGCTAAGCCACGTGCCTCCTCTCATTGGATAGTGTGGTCCTTGATATTCTATGATTAAAAAAAAGACAGCATGGTTACCGCTGGAACGCCTTTGATCATAGGTAAGATGGATGAAGAAGTAAACCACAACAGCAGCGACAACAATATTTGTCGTTATTTTCAAGATGTCATGGTTTTGCGGGAATGTATCATGATGTTCATACTATTCTCAGGAACAGCGTTGGCAGTTTAAAAGAAGTAAAGAAAAGGCTCTGTAGGAGACAAAATAACAACAACAACTGAAGATGATACTACGAAGAATACAATTTTATAAAACTAATACTCAAAGATTACATGAGGAACTATTTTTGAAGACGAATACTTCGGAAACAAAGCAGGCAGCCGTGTGGAATTTATAAATTATAGAACTTCTATATCCATACGGCAGTCTAACAGTGATTTGGTTCCTAGTTTTAACGAAATCTTAGCCTTTCTGAAAACTTGGTAGAAGGAGACAGAAGATATATTTTAGGTTTTGCACCAAAGGTTATCAAAGGTTATTTAAAAATAGAGTTTTATTCTAGGAATGGCTTTAAAAGTATTTAGCTTTAACGAACCGGAAACATCATATATTCAAACTGTTGATTCTTGAATGTGTGACTTCAAAACTCATTCAAACAACATCTTTAAAATTGACTCAACATTTTATTGATATTAATATTAAGTTCTAACACAACACCATAAATGCAGAGGGAGAGACATGTCGATTTATAGTCTCCAGTATTTTATTCGCACTTATCTTATTTTCCCTGGAAAATAAGAAGCAAAATCACCTTCAGTTGGATAGGAAACCAGAATATAAGGGGACATAATAAAACCCCCTTAGTCCGTTACTGAACTCTTTCTGTCAGTTTACTGCCCAGTATCGGCTGAGGCAGGATTTTAAGGTCAGCCATTGAGATAGTGTACATAATGATTGCCCGTAATAACTCCCATTTTTTTTAATGGTACAGTGTATTTAGCATTTTATAAAAAGAACAATTTGCGTTGCTACAAAATAAAACGGGATAATTACGGGTGGAATGTTTTTGGACATCGGTCTATTCAAATAGGTTTGACCTGCGGATAAAAACCAATAGCAACAACATCAAAAGCCAATGCCAGGTTATTTTTATATTTTTCCAGAAACCATGGGAAGAAATCTTAGCTCTCGACTAAATAATGAATATGTCAGCTTTATTGAAAATACTGAAGGTGTGGAATAAAATGAACAAGTTTCGGACTAATGTGAAATAAAAAGAGTACTTGTTCAAAATAAACATCAACATTTAAAAAGTAAAAGATAAAAAAAAACAAATACATTACTCAAAATTTTTGTTTCATTTAATTATCATTGTTGGTGGATGATGATGGGGGAATATAAATTACATTTTAAAACTGAAAAGAAACATTAATTCCTGGCGTCTTTGATAAATGTGATTCCATGCCATTGTATCATAGAACAAATTTGAGTTTCATTGTTTTTCGTTCCTTACTGAAAACCATCATTATGACTGCCCCTTCCTCATTTTTCTCTCTCTCTCTCTCTCTCTCTCTCTCTCTCTCTCTCTCTCTCTCCTCTCTTTTTCTCTCTTTTCTTTATTTTGATCACAACCAAATATCGAACAGAATTTTGGTACTTGGTCAGAGTTTTGCTGTACAAATTCGTTCTCAATAAAATTGGGTGATTCATTTTAAGTTGTCATATTTTTGTATCTGTCTATATTTCAGACGATATTGGAAAGACTCAAACATTGTCTGCTACTCGGAAGAAACGAACCTATGATGTCAATCATCAGAAAACAGGTAACAATATTAATTCAATAACGAAATAATTGACATCAATGAACGTAGAATAATTCAGTTGTATTTAAAACAGTTCATGTTCACCAGTTCTTGTTTGATCACATTTTATAGAATCGTGTGTGAATGAGAAGTTCTGCGCTTCTTTGATCGCTTTTTCATCAAAGACGTGATTAATTTCATTTTTGTTTTTTTGCTATGACTGCCCTTGAATATCCATAATTCCCCACAAAGGCAACTAAAACAGCAGCATATCAACACCAATTATCATCTTTGTATGAATTTAGTCTTTCTTTCCAGAGTCAAGAATGTCTTTAATCGCAATATATGACAACCTGGAATGGAAGATTAGTCAGGGCCACAATGCTATGAGATGTCTTCTGTTTCGTAAGTCGCAAACTGTCTCCAGTCTCATTTATCCTGTACGACTAGGTATTCCATATTTAACTATATACTGTGTCGTGGTTTACTCTTTCTTTATTTTTTTTTCCAAAGTCACATTCCTATTTTCACCCAACATTAGATTCAAATTTTGGCACAATGCGAGAAATTTCGGGGAGGGATAAGTCGATTATATCGACCCCCAGTGCTTGACTGTACTTACTTTACCGATCCCGAAAGGATGAAAGGCAAAGTTGACCTCGGAGGAGTTTGAACTTAGAACGTGAAGGCTGACGAAATGCCGCAAAGCATCTTGTCTGGCGTACAAACAATTCTGCCAGCACGCCGTTTCTTCTCACCTAATATTAACATAAAATGAAATGAATATATACAATAGTCGCAATGGTTTTAGCTGTGTTGACAAGCTAGGAGAGATGACTTCAGGTAAAACGTTGGAGAGTGGGGGTTAAAGAGACTTGACCTGAATGCTTGTAACCGAGTGGCCTCTACTAAGGGTACTCAAGAACCAGGTGACATTAAAGCAGATGAAGCAACCAGAAATTATCCTGTCAAAGGCTTCCAAATAATTTCTCCCACAAGGCTATGGTATAAGGCACTTAGCCAAATCACCGAAAAAAGGAGATCGAACCGGGTATGATGAGATTACGAAGCGATCTTGTTAAGCACACGACTACGTCTTCCAGACGCCTTCTGATATTCTTCAAAATTAAGAGGGTTATCTAAATAAGTAGTTATTTCTTTTGTTGCGTTATTTCATGGAGGTTGTTCACCATTTGTTGGTAGAACAGTGGCATCGCCTGTCACTGACTTGTTTAAGAGATAGCTCAGCACACGCGCGCAGACATAAACAGAGTGGAGAGAGGGGAAGAGAGAAAAAGAGAGATTTGATCTAATACCACTGATGTTTTAGCAACAACACACACAGACATTCACACACACACACGTATGTATACGCACAGTATGTATACTTAAAATATACATCTATACATATACATGCAAAACATAAGAATACACACATACAACATAAACATACATACGTACGTATACACATATATACAAACACGCTCGCATACACACACACGCACACACACGCACGCACACACTACACATATAGACATATATTACATAACGTTACATACAATCTACTACTCTTCTATGTTGTTCAGCATACTAACTCTGTAAATATCTGTACATGGAGTATGGATACGCGTACACACACACACACACACACACACACACACACACACACACACACACAC
>NC_068985.1:63465778-63466182 GCF_001194135.2 Octopus bimaculoides | reverse complement strand
AGAGAGAGAGAGAGAGAGAGAGAGAGAGAGAGAGAGAGAGAGAGAGAGAGAGAAACTGATAGAGGGGAAGAAAGAGATGAATAGGGTTCTAAAATCAAATTCTTGTAAATATAGAACCGTTGCCAAAAATAAAATTCTCTGCTCATTTCACTCTAAGTTGGGTTAACAACTCTTCAATCTTTGGCGTATCTTTCCCTGCCCTCAACACGTTGCTTGTTGTCATTGTTGGTAGTGGGTTTGATTTTTCATATCACATATGCCTACTTACACAAACACACGCAGGCACGAACACACTCACACACACACTCATGTATTCGTATACATTGCAGCTCAAAGCTACGTATATATGTGTGTGTGTGTGTGTGTGTGTGTGTGTGTGTGTGTGTGTGTGTGTGTGTGTGTGT
>NC_068985.1:63455094-63462898 GCF_001194135.2 Octopus bimaculoides | reverse complement strand
ATATATATACACACACATATAGTTTATATATATATATTATAAATATGTATGTGTGTGTGTGTGTGTACATACAAATATGTATATATATGGATATATATAGGTAGCTTTGCAACCGTGAAGATCACGGTTTCAATCCCACTGCGTAGCATCTTGGACAAGCGTTATCACAGCCACTGATCGCCCATACTTACAAAATGAAATAGAGTGGAAATTGTGTAGAAGCTCACTGAATGGCCTGAACATTAATTCAAAAGTGCAGCTTTGAATTTATGTTTAGGATATATATGCCTGTAGAATACTCACACACCAATTCAATAAGCAGATATTTCTATTCATCAAACGACTGGACATTAACGCGTCGTTCTCCAAATATATATAGTAAGACAGTGAGATGACAAAAGAATAAACGATTATCATATGAATTACATTAGCTTACAGCTGTTTCTGCTATAAGATGCAGTGGACTCATAGCTGAGCGCCTCAATAGCACCTTGTAGCCTAACTGGAGCCTTGAAAATTAAATGAAATTTATTTCTTAAATAAATTGCATTTCATTTTTGAGGCTCTAAAGCTATAGTGTGCTACTGAAGCACTTAACTATGAGTCCACTACATCTTATAGCAGAAATCATATAGCTAATAAAATTTATTTGATAATCGTTTATTTCTTTGTCATCTCACTTTCTTACTACTACTTTGTACTTGACTAGCGCTTCATTCTGAAGCATATGTGTATTGAGTTTTTCACCAAATTATTAGTCTCGAAATACTTAAGCGATATATATATATATATTTGTGTGTGTGTGTGCGCGCACGCGTTGAGTCAAGAGTGTTGCGATATTTTGGTAACTTACTTGCTTTATTCGTCAAGTTACAACAAAAGCAGCCTAGCATTCAAAGCAGAGGCTATAATGTTGTACCGTCAGAAGCTACTTTTCTGCCAGTTATTTGATCCTACCTTGTTGTCACTTATTTTTCTATATATTGCGAACTGGAGCGGATTACTGCTTTCTCTAGCGGTTGAGTGTCCACCACTGAGGATGAGCACAAACAGCTCGAAATCGTACGGTCTGGTGATCCCGTCACCGCCGCTAGAATATGGTAGGGGTTCACTCCCCTGCTTGCAATATATATTAGGTATAGATTACATCGAAAACCTGCTGGAAGAGTCTCCTCTCGAAGTTTAAAATGGTTGTAACGTCGGTACCTACGGAACAGTTATATTGAAGTGGTGATAAACATTACTTCTCAGTATAGTTATTACTTTTATCTCTCATACAGATTTTAAAACTAACTATTTGGCTTGTTATAAGATCAGTGACTGGTTGTCACTTATTTTTCTATAAGCTGGAGTGGATTACTGCCATCTCTAGCGGACCACTGAGAATAAGCACAAATAGCTCGAAATCGAACGGTCTGGTGTTCCCGTCGCTGCCACTAGAAGATGGTAGGAGTTCGCTCCCATGCCTACAATACATATCGGATGCAGATTGCATCGATAACCAGCTGGAAGAGGCTCCTCCTACGGTTAAAAATGGTAGTAACGTCGGTTCTTACGGAACAGCTATATTGAAGTGGCGATAAGCATTGCTTATAGATATGTGTATATCTATATACAATGGGGGGAAATAAATATTCGTACATGTCAAAATTCTTTCTTTATTTAATTTCTAATGAACATAAATGAGATATACCCATACTCTATTTGCATACATATATATAAACTAAGAATATGCAAAAGAAACTAATAAATTATAGTAACTAAGGAATTTATATACAAATATAAATATTTAGGGGTGAAAAAAGTATTCGTACAGAACATAAATAATTCTGATTTAATACTTCGTAGCATAACCATTATTCAGTTCCACTTCAACCAATCTCTTCTTGTAGTTCTTAATCAATGACTCGCACGTTTCTTTAGGAATTTTTTCCCATTCTTCTTGACAAATTTTCTTCAAATCTGGAATGCACACTGGGACTCTTGAATGAATTTTAATTTTCAGATAACGCCACAAATTTTCAATGGGGTTCAAGTCAGGTGACTGGCTTGGCTATTCTAATAATTTTCATATTGTGATTGATAATCTATCTTTGGTAGACTTCGCCGTGTGCTTAGGGTCGTTATCCTGTTGTAAAACCCACCCTTCACAAAGCTGGAGCTTTTCAACAGAGTCCCATAAATTATTGTTCAAAATATTTTGGTACATCTCTGCATTCATTCTACCATCTATCACATGTAAATTGCCAGTGCCATTTGCAGAGAAACACCCCAATACAGTGATGTTTCCACCTCCAAACTTTACAGTAGGAATTGTGTTTTTCGGCGAATAGGTGGTACCATCTTTCCTCCAAACATGGCTACGCGAATTTCGTCCAAACAATCCAATTTTCGACTCGTCTGTCCAAAGAACATTTTCCCAAAATGTATCAGATTTATCTTTATTTTCATAAACAAATTTTAAACGGGCATCTCTATGCCTTTTAGTCAACAGTGGAGTTTTCTAGGAGAAGTTCATTGCTGATTGTTCATAGTCCCTGAAGCTAACAAATTTTCTTGCAACTCCTTTCCGGTGATCATTGCGTTTTTTTCGACACTTCACTTCATTTTTCTTAAAGATATAGGGGAAATCTTGTGTGGTGCACCGGATCTTATTCTGCTTTCAACAGTTCTCGATTTTTTATATCTTTGAATAAATGAAGATATTTGAGAAAATGGATTACAAAGGATCTCTGATATTTTCCTGTAACTTTTACCTGCTTTCCACTGTTCAATAATTAAGTTTTTCACTGAATTTGTGAGTTCTTTACTTTTTGCCATTATTACGACACTACTTTATGTTGTCTCAGTGCTGAATGAAGAAGCTAGCGTTTTGACATTTAAAAATGACCACTGATAAGATTATTGGAACAAACGAGAAAGTTCTAGTAAAAAAAAATATTTTAACAGTATTTTGTGGCATAGAAACTCATAAATTTATTCTGTACGAATACTTTTTTCACCCCTAAATATTTATAATTGTATATAAATTCCTTAGTTACTATAATCTATGAGTTTCTTTTGCATATTCTTAGTTTATGCATGTGTATGCAAATATAGTATCCCATTTATGTTCATTATAAATTAAATAAATAAAGAATTTTGACATGTACGAATATTTATTTCCCCCTACTGTACGTATATACATATGCATACAGAAACCTACGCGCATATATGAAATGTCATGTAGAAAAATAAATCAAGTTACACGCATTGAGACACATTTTATATATCCTTCGCCTGGACATGAACCCAAGTTTCTAGTGGAAATTTGTCAATAAAATTTTATGTACTATCGTCGTCAGTAGGTGATAGAGTGACCAGTATGTTATGCTGTTTAAGATTGTAGGACTAAATTTAATTGTCCAGTATCTATAACACGTAGTGAGGTAATATTCCGTGTTTTCTCGAATTTTCGGCTATCTCGAAAAATTCCGCTGGTTTAAAAATAGTTTGTTTGACTAGCCATTTATCTTTACGAAACAAATGAGTGAAATAGGTTATTTTTAACTCTCGTCTAATTCTCGAGCAATCTCTTCAGCAACATACATACATGCGTGCATACATATATATCTTTCTGAGGGACTTTTCTCCCCTCTCATGAAAACTTTTTAATTGTAGCCATCTTCGAATCACAAAGAGTTGAGCAGATAACTTTGATTTAACAAATTGAAGATATTTCAGTCATCAATAATTGCAATGACTAAAAGAATGCGATACAGGCTTCATGGTTAAACGATCATGAGAAGATATCGGCCCCGCTAGTATGTTGTAGTGCTGTGAGTAGAAGAAGATTTAGGAAAACGGAATTTGAAGTATTGCATATTGCTACGGTCTAACAAATTAGAAGCTGAAGACTAGCATAATATGTTTGTACCATGATTAAATTATGTCACAGAAGAATGAGTGAATGTCTCTTCCTCACTCATATCTAATTCCCCTGTCTACATTTGCTATATTTCAGCTAGTGACGCTAATGGTATTTGTATCAGCCATTTGTCACTTTTCAAATCGAAGTCAACGTCCAAACCAGAACCGATACACAAAGTCATTGTGGCCGATGAAGGAACACCAGTTTCACTGGCTTGTCACTTTTGGTTAGTAAATCTCTTTCTCTCCTATCACACACGCATGTGTGTGTGTGTGTGTATGTACACACACACATCTACATGCATATATATTTATATATATACATACATATATCTTATGATTTTGTTGCAGAACTGAGAATAAGTGAGGGACAGTTTGATGTGGGAGGAAGAGTCATGATAAGAGTGTGAGTCTATGGGTTTATAGTTGATGGAGGTGGTAATAGAGGAGTGACGGATGGTAACAGAAATGTCGAGAAAGTTGACAGAGGTGTTGGAGACAGCACAGGAAAATTCGAGGGCGAGATGTAAGGACTGGGTGAAAGAGAGGAAAGAGCCGAGCTGTTCGCGGGTGAGCGAGTTTTCATCAGTATAGTCGTCAATGTAACGACCATATAGCTCAGGAATGCGACTGATAAACACAGAATATTTGGACCTCAGTATAGCCAACGAACAGGTTTGGATAGCTGGGGCCCATTCTTGTCCCCATTGCCACTCCCGAATACTGTTGGTAAAATTCACCCGTAAATGAGAAGTAATTTAGAGAAAGACCAAACTCAGATAAACGGAATATAGATTTATGGATTATACATGTTTATAATTATGACATTCTTGATAATCCAATATATTTTAATTGAAAAGGAGAATATTAACGAAATATTGAGTTGGTTATTAGAGAAAGACATCTGATGCACACAAGAGTTGATAGAATGTGAGTCGTGAAAAGTTAAGAGTATATGAGCAAGTCATAGAATATCACATAATTTTGTCTACAAAACCACCAAGATTAAGTTTTTATTTTTTATACATTTTCATGATCAATAAATATAAAAACTTTACTAAAGTCATTTCTGTTAATATTAACTCTTCTCAATATTTAACCTACTCAAATATTGACTCCACTCGAACTACTCAAACGGGAAACGCCCCGATCTCTTTTCAACAGAAAACGTTATTACACACCACCTATGTAATAGTATATTTGATTATTATTTGAGAATCTAACTTTACACTCTTGCAACATTTATTTTGGGGTAAAATATTGAAACAGAATATAGGGATATATTCAGTCGTTATGGTGTCGTCTATTTGGGACACTGGTTCGACGCTGACTTGTTTGACATCAGACGTTTTAATGTTTCATTCATTTTAATGTTTCATTTATTTTAATGTTTCTCTCATTTTTTTTCTCTCTCTCTTCCTTCCCCCTCTCTCTCTCTTCCTTACCCCCTCTCTCTCTTCCTTCCCCTCTCTCTCTCTGGGTATGCGTGTTACACCTAGTAATGTTTGTATGTATAATGTCTCTCCCCCTCTCTCATGTGTATATCAAGGACAAACCCCCCTCTCTGTATGTGTATATTTCTGCATGCGTGTGTGTGTGTGTATTTGAGTGTGTGTCTGTGTATGTGTGCGCGCGAGAGAGAGTACTGTGAGTATTTCCCTCGAGTACCAAAAAAAAAAAAAATACTGTCACCAAAAATAAGTTGAATGTCCAGTCAGCCGTACCAAATCGTCAGCATCCAAATAGTCGCGTTCAATCATTTCGTCCCGAAATATAGTTTTAGTGTTTACGAGAGTTCGAGTTCAAACAAATAAGTTATTACAACGATTCATTTTTAAGTAGAGTTACTGTCGTTTATTCTAACTCAGCTCTGAATCGTGGATTGGCATGTCTTATATTTTTTAAAACGGTGGGAGTAAAATTTAAGAGATATTTGTTTTCTATTTCTAGCAATACAAGCTACTGCCGACGTGCTTGGCTTCTCTCTGTCTTTTCGATCCCTACAACAGTGGCCTCTCCTTTTAAGTCCTTCTTAGTGTGTCTCTACTACTCGGGATCTCTCGACCCACTTATCTCTCCAACTTTTGTTTCCCTTGTTCGTCCCCTCTTTCTCCCACTAACCACTTTGTCCAGTCCTTCACCCTGGAATCTTCTCCTCACTCATGTCTTTCCTGAAGATGTAAAGCTACAATAGTTTAAACAGAACATTATCGGCGTGTGGGGGGGGGGGACTGACTAGGGTCATAGGTCCTGACTATTTCTCGAGATTCATAGAATTAAAAATCAATTGTCTCCCTTGTTGGTTTGTAGATAGTACTATACAGATTAAGTCATCACTGACTGAGTCAGTGTTCCATCCCCAATGCTTTGGTTTGTCCTTGATAATATTTGAATCTAGAACAATGTCTTTGGTTCTTCCTTTACTTATTCATACTAAACTGACGTTTCAATTAATGGGGATTTCTTTGTTTTCTACTAGTAATGATTCCAACACGGTAGTGTACAGTAGCATCTTGTGGTACCAAATTGCCAGAACAGTTCCTGAAAAAAGCGGTCTCCCAGTTTCAGAGGTGGCCACTGATATGAAGGACGACGAGAAGGAAAACCGTATCATCGTCACTCCGACTCACACCTTAATTTTCAAAAGTATAAAAGAAGGTAACAACTTATTAGTGACGTTTCAATCTGTAATCTATTCTGTCACAGCATTTCTTCTTCTTCTTCTTCTTCTTCTTCTTCTTCTTCTTCTTCTTCTTCTTCTTCTTCTTCTTCTTCTTCTTCTTCTTCTTCTTCTTCTTCTTCTTCTTCTTCTTCTTCTTCTTCTTCTTCTTCTCATTTATAATGTCTTCACGAGGATACCCTCACAGGAGTCGGGGCTATGTATTGTCACCTGTGGTTCTTGATTCGCTAGGATTGGGAACAAAATCTCCCTAAAATTGTACACTGTTGTGTTTTCAGGGAATACATTCAATAACGTTGTACTATACATACACTATGTCTGAAAATAGATGGAATAGTCATGGTTGGAACATGTCTGATCATGGATTCTATTGGATCAAAGTTGACCTGGGGTTAAACAAAACACAAGTGTGCTCATGGCTTAAACTCCTTTGATAACAACTTGCATATGTTTAATCGACTTGCTAAAATAAAAGGTAAACTTTAACGATGTTATTGAAAATTACGATCTACTACACCCTGTCAAATACCCCGAGTCGCGAATAACCATTGTAATGACCCAACAAACTTTACGCTGAAAGTAATCTTTGCATTACAATAACTCCACGTACAGATTTCAAGAGTTGAAAGACACTAACTGCTTATCAAGTCAGGTTTCTATTGAAGGGAACGTTTCATGTAGGAAGAGTTTTACGCACTCATCTATTACTACTACTTGTTATGCACATACATTATACGACTCATGATAATTCAGATGTTCACAACTAAATATTCTGAACGTGGACACAGCACAATACCCACAATTTTGTATATTTCCTTTCCAAAATTGCACAGAAGTGTCATATTTTGAAGAATAATTGTTTATATATATACATACAGACAGACAAACATACACACATACACACACATATATCTATAGATGTATGTGTACGTACATACATAATTTAGCTGTCACACGTGAGTGAGTATAACTCAATAAATTGTACTTTGCTTTCACAAGTAGTTTTAGGCGCCTGTATAGTTGTGAGCAAACATGGACACTTATGGAATCGATCTCACGACCTTACGACCATAAGCCCAACATCCTAACTACTATGTCTCGCGCCTTCTCAGATATTTATACATGCATGTATGTATGTCTCGTATATAATAAAGGTGGATCATTCACAATTTACAACCGAAAGGCAGAACTATAGACGTCATATATATATATATA
>NC_068985.1:63449426-63454357 GCF_001194135.2 Octopus bimaculoides | reverse complement strand
GAACAATGAGAATGAGTACTCAACACTGCATTGGTGGATGAAATTTCTTCATTTGTGTATTAAGGCAACCATTGGTCTCATGTAAGCAGAATGTCTTAATATCTTAAAAGTTTTTCAAGCCTATCACATGGAGGAATAGTGTTCGTCTCCATTTTGGATGAAAAATGGAAATGAACTTATTAAACACCGAATTCTTCATGACGTCAAGAGTGGCTCTAAGAGAAATTCAAGGCAAGCTAATATGGTTCGATGAAGGAAGCCGGACTTATGGTAAAATCTCTGTCATTGTTTACTGGTTGTATACCCAATACTCGCTGCACAAACCATCAGCAAATTACGAACTTTACGGTTATTACGTAACTTCGAGATTCTTGAAACAGCAGTCGAATTAAGAAATTATTATTCTCTTAGTA
The DNA here is from genome assembly GCF_001194135.2 of Octopus bimaculoides. Taxonomy (NCBI): domain Eukaryota; kingdom Metazoa; phylum Mollusca; class Cephalopoda; order Octopoda; family Octopodidae; genus Octopus; species Octopus bimaculoides. The sequence continues at coordinate 63,453,944 of NC_068985.1, read as the reverse complement.
TTCTGTATTTTTTATGCTCTATGTAAATATGTGTGCGTGTGTATATGTTTATCTTTCTGAATATCTGTACGTGTGTCTATGTGTATCTCTCCTCCTCTTTCTCTCTCTCTCTCTCTCTCTCTCTCTCTCTCTCTCTTTCTCTCTCCCTCTATCTATCTATAAAATTGTATTTGTTGTTAAGCAAGTTATGGGTTTATAATTTTTGGGTTCATTTGTTTCTTCATTTTTTGGAAGTAGGAATGTAACACCATTAACTAACCAAGAGGGAATCATACTAGGTTGTTGCAAAACATTTTTGTAAAGCTTTGTTAGTAGTTCATGACTTTCTGGGAAGGCATTCAACCAGAAGTTAGGAATTTTATCCTTTCCTGGAGATTTCCAATTGCTTGACTTCCTGAGAGCAGATCTTACATCCTCTACCTTGAAACCCTTCCAACTTTTGCTCTTCTAAGGAGTCTACATCAGTAGATATTGAATCAATCCAAAGGGCCTTTTTGTTGAGTGTTTTTTCTTCTGCCCAAATTTTATTCCAAAATTCCTGCACTTCTATTTTTGATGAGACAGACTTTACTGTAACTGGTGTTTTCCCTATCTTCCTGTAAAACATTTTTGGGTTATTTTTTAACATGTTGTTGTCCTTGAAGAATCTAATGCGCTTTTCATACCTTGCTACGCGGTTAGCTTTAGCACACACCTTTTGCTTGATAGTTTCTAATGTAGTATAACGAGCTGAGATTATCTTATTTATATGGTAATTATTCTCCCGAGTAGACTTTTCTAAGTCTTAGTCGGTCTGTCACCAATTTATAACGTTGTGTTGGATTATCTGGTTTAAAATGTTTTTGACTTGGAAAAGATAATAAATATAGATGTTTATTGAGTAGAAATCTATTGTGATAAACCCGTCACTTATAACTTAATTATAAGTATTATCACTATACATAAATCTTAACTCAGGCTGCGTAAACGCCGTGATGAATTATATACACCAAGACGCTGAAACGTACATGTATGTTGAAGATAAATAAGTTCGCTCTTTTTCACCGCTATAATAATAGTTTCATAATTACAGAAATAAATCTCATTAACAGGTTGAAGAAAATGAAGAAAGAGAAAATATTTACTAAATTAGTTTATTTACGTACATTTAATATTTACAGTACATTTAGAAGTCAAAGAAAATTGTCGTAGAGAGTTACGACGTAAAATTTATATTAGCCAATTCTTCCATACTAAGCTACTAGAGTTTTATACAACAATTCAAAATAGACTTGTTGAATTAAGTAATAGACATGGTATAACAATAGTCAATATCTCAAGAGAGTGAGTATCGTGGAAATGAGTGACAACCAGCGATCACTGAGAGTGAGTGTCATGGAGTCGATTGACAATCAACGATCACTGATTAATTTCCCCAAAATCAGGTTTTTTATAACTGCTCATACCTGAATTCTAAGAACCGTATTTCGTGAAAGATTTCTCTTTGACGAAAGTTTAGAATTCAAATATGGGCAGTAAGTTTAACCAATGGGAAACTAACAATTATACCTATTCGGGTAACATGACCATTACGTCATATTACCACCTATAAATCTTTATTATGATGACTTGCGTTGCTACAGCAGTATCGATGTCAAGTATGGCTTTCATATTATACTTTTCTTTAACTTTTGTTGGTTTGATAGTCTTATCAAACTTAAGGCTTTTTGAACATTCTATGTCAGACCTAAGTAGCTGAATTTGGTGTTGAATACGCTCTTGCCAAGTAGGTTTTTTGTGGGAATGTTGTCGTTTATTATTATTATTATTATTACTATTATTATTATTATTATAATTATTATCATTATCATCATCATCATCATCATCATCATCATCATCATCATCATCATCATCATCATCATCATCATCCTTTTTTTGAGTGAGAGAGCAGTGCATACCATCAAAGTGACACTGGGGTAAAATATACGAAGCCCAGTATACCCATCATGACTACCCGTCTGATAAGCCCATCTCGCTCAAAAGGTCTCTGAATATAGTTTGTTTAAGAATGATCGACGAAACGTCCATGTTTTCAGAGGTGAATTATACAAATCCCAAAGAATTCCTCTCAACACTTAGCTCTGATGCTCCCCAACTACTTCTGCTCGTGATCAGAGATGCACATATCATCAGCCACTAAGGGACATGCTCAAGTGGAAAAAAAAGTTCAAGCAACTGACAAGCAAATTTGTGGTATTGAGCAGAATATTTGCTGTAGCCCATACCAAGACAAAACATGTACATGATAACACTTCAAATCAGTTAAGATCAGAAGCCATGGTACTTCATCTATTATTATTATTATTATTATTATAAAGGAATTTGAAGATTTCATTCTCAAAACCCCCAAGGACAGACTCTTAATTAAAATGTCTTCAGACTTTTATAAAACTATGAGAGAAAAATTCCCAGGTAGTGTGAGGATTTTAAAAAAAATGTATTGATAAAAGGTTGCTGGAAGGGCAATTTAAAAACTTTTCGCAAGGAGAGAGGCCCGGAACTTTCGGCCGTCTCAAAAATTAGGCGAATAACCTCCTCATTTTCTTTCTCCGACTAGCATGGCTATGCTGAAAATGTGAATATGCGTGGCCTGTGATCAACCTGGAAGGAAGGTCACTTACTCAAAAATCTCAGGTAACTTGATTTTGATGTAGCTACCATTAGTGAATCAAGGATCTCCGGAAAATACGCTCTAGCATCTATTTTCGAGGACTACAAAGTATTCTCATCTTGTGGTCTATCGGGAGCGGGTGGCGGTGTAGCAGTGCTACTCCGGAAATCCTTACATCTCCAAGTACGCACTATCTTCCTGCACCCGGATGGTAGGGTGATGATCCTGGACGTAAATGGCAGTGAAGTTGGCGTTTTTAGACTAGTGACAGTTTATGCACCAACAGGGGTTGGAAGGCCAGATTTCTTCAGGTGTCCTAAAAATTCTTGGGAACGTCTCGTACTTTAATACTAGTAGAGGACTGGAATAGTATTTTGGACGCACGGAAGGACTGTGTGGTTTCAACACATAGTAGAAGGGGTTGTAAAAGCTTCGAACACCTGCTCAGGACTTTCCAGCTTTCTAACAGGTACCGACTAGATTTCCCTGATGTGCCAGTGTGGACATGGAACAGCCACAGCAAGTCATCTAGATCATATTTAGATAGAATATTTTTTAGGTCAGAGGATAGGAAGAGCATAGGTTGTCCACAATTTAAATTTGTCGGCTACACAGATCACAAATTTGTGATATGCTCAGTCGACTTAAGTAGGACACGTAGACGGGGACACGGTTACTGGAAGTTGGATGCGTCCTTACCGGCTCACAAAGACTATAGGGACCGGATTAGCAAACTAGTTAAGCGGCAGTTGACGGGAGCTATCGTCAGCAACCGGTGGTGGATCGCTCTGAAGAGAGGGATTGGAGTAGAATTGAGATGGTTTAGCAAAGAATTAGCAATAGAAAGGAATAGATTAGAGGGAGAATTAGTTAGCAAACTAGAAGAGGCTATTAGTAAAGGCATCGTGACCGACTTGTTAGCGGCGAGAATGGCCCTTGACCATTTCTTTGAGGTGAAACACGAAGGGTGCGTTGTCAGAGCTAAAGCACGTGCGCTAAAACACGAAGGAACTAAAGCCATCGGATGTGCCCGAAGACTGATAAGGGCAGACGCATGCTACTCGTTTCTGAGCAGATGTGTGCAGCTTTCTAGCAGCACTTTGCGGGGCTGTTTGAGGAGCGTAATGGAGGGTCGACGGGCCTACCACGGCTCTCGGTGATGGACATGTGATTCTGCGAAAAGCTGATTACAGCCTCTGAAATACAGGAGGCGATGAGCGATTGCATAAGTCGAAAATCGCCCGGTTTGGATGGTCTGCCCTACGAATTCTATGTATTCATGTCAGATTTGTTTGACAGCCTCTTGACAGATGTCTACAGTAACTGACAGCAGAACGGGAGAATTGCCAGTACTGTTAGCCAGAGTGTGGTAACGCTGCTGAGAAAGGACACCGACAATGGGGACGTGCTAGAGAGTTTTCAGCCCATAACTCTGCTAAAAACAGAGTTTAAGATTTTGGCCAAGGTGTTAGCGAAAAGGTTGGTGGTTGTAGTGGGTAGTCTGATCGGGGAGGCACAAGCGTGCGCAATCCCGTGCAGGTCAATCCACGACAACCTCTACCTTATGCGATACATCGTAGAGAGGGCTGGGACTAAAGCTGGTTTCGGTGGGACCCTGAGCAATTTAGATCAGTTGAAAGCTTTCGATTCGGTATACCATCGCTACTTGGATACCGTCCTTAAAGCAGCCGGTTTATGACCCGTTTTCAGAGGCTGCATTGCTGCAATGCACAGCGGTACCTGCTCGGTGGTCAAAGTAAATGGTCACCTATCGGAACCGTTTAGTATTACACGATCGGTTCGTCAGGGCTGCCTGCTGTCACTTCTTCTGTATGTGCTGGCTCTCGATCCAGTATTGCGGAAGTTGG
>NC_068985.1:63447984-63448810 GCF_001194135.2 Octopus bimaculoides | reverse complement strand
TATGGATAATTTTCAGATGTCTTTGGCCTGACAGTGCTACCGATGGGTGCTACCGGTTCGTCCTAAACTCTACAGGAACGGATGTGCTATCAGACGGGCTTGTCCGAGGTACTGGAAGAGCGACGAAACCGTTCTGCATGCACTGGTTTAGTGTCCGGGCATTGCTGACTTGTGGAATTATGTCAAACAGCTGCTGTGGCGTGTGGGACGGATCCGTCTGTCAGCCGAGTCCATAATGATGATTGCCCCGCCACCCTCCTTTAATCGGGCTGGCAAGGCAGTTTTTCTTTGTCTGGTGACTGTGGTGAAAGAGGTTATCTGATGGACGAGGCTGAAAGGAATGAGAACAGAAACAGTCTTCTTTGATAAAGTCCCCACCGACTTTTTGAAGTTTCAATTGAAAAGGAAAGTGAATTTATGAAAGGGTGGGTCAAAGTTGCGAAAACAGCAAGAGTGGATGGTACCACTCACAGTGTAGACCTGTGAGTCGGAAGAAAGAAGTCGGAGAGGGCTCTCGTCCTTGGTATTCAGGGTGATCTTGGATGGTGGGATTCCTTGATTATCCTTAGAAGTCCTCCAGTATCAGGGGGACCCCATCACAATCACTTCCCACCTTTTTTTCTAAACGTTTTGAAACACGAAGTTTACAATATGTTTCAACAATGCGGAAATTTTATTCATCAAAGTAAATACCATTACAATCAACACATTTTTGCCAATGAGTTACGAGTTTGTTTATTCCAGTAACATAAAAATCTGGAGTTCTGGAGCTGATGAACTCTTTGAATGCATTTTCAGTATCGGTTTGATTTTTGAACTCCTCTCG
>NC_068985.1:63445047-63447522 GCF_001194135.2 Octopus bimaculoides | reverse complement strand
AACAACTTTTCATCGCAAGTTACAATACGGTCGAGAAATGGATCGGTCTGGTTACGGAGAAGAAGCAACGAGCAAATTTCATATCTGCGTATTTTCTGATTTTCATTCAAATCGTGTGGTATCCATTTGTCGAGCTTTTTTTATTTTCCGATCGTATGCAAATGGTTGCAGGCAGTTTTCTGGCTAACTTGAAGTTCTTTTGCTAGTTCTCGAGTGGTTTTACGTGGATCTTTCTCAGTGATGGTCTTTAATAGACCATCATCGATGACAGATAGGCGTCCACTACGCTCACGATCTTCAAGGCTCAGGTCTCCACTGCGAAATCGTTTAAACCATTTTCGAGCTGACCCCTCACTGGTCATTTCCTTACTAATCGTTTCGTTAATATCGCGAGCAGTTTCAACTACACGTGAATTTTATGAAGTCGAATATCACGCTTTAACAGCTCTATTCCAGATGTTTGTAACAACGGTGAAAGAATTATCAATGTTAATTTATTGATGCAAGTCTATATGTGTATTATCAGACAATTTCAAAAAAATGTTTAAAAAAATTCAAAACTCTGCAAAAGTTTGGTACAAATTCTTCATGGTTCAAAACGTTGCTTACTTTTTACTCAACCTGATATGTATACTTCCCTTCTTCTAATGTATACTGTATATACTTTTTATTTTATCATTCCCTTATATGTAAGTCCCAACACTTTATGTCTATCTTTCTATTGTCCCCCTCATCCTTCACCCTTGTGGCAAATAAATTATTATTATTATTATTATTATTATTATTATTATTATTATTATTATTATTATTATTGTTGTTGTTGTTGTTGTTATTATTATTATTATTATTATTATTATTATTATTATTATTATTGTTATTATTATTATTATTATTATTATTATTATTATTATTATTATTATTATTATTATTATTATTATTATTATTATTATTATTATTATTATTATTATTATTATTAAGGCGGTGAGCTAGCAGAGTCGTTAGCGCGCCAGGTAAAATGCTTAGCGGTATTTCGCTCGTCGCTACGTTCTGAGCTCAAACTCCGCCGAGATCGACTTTACCTTTCATCCTTTCGGGGTCGATAAAATAAATACCTGTTGAACAGTTGGATCGATGTAATCGACTCACCCCTCCCCTAAAATTGCTACCCTTGTGGCGAAATTTGAAACCATTATTAAAGGCGGTGAGCTGGCAGTATTGTTAGCACGCTGGACGATATGCTTAGCGGCATTTCGTCCGTCCTTATGTTCTGAATTCAAATTCCGCCGAAGTTGACTTTGCCTTTCATCTTTTCGGGGTCGATAAGTTGAGTACCAGTTGTGTACTGGGGTCGATTGTCCCCCTCTCCTCAAAAATCCAGGTCTTGTGTCTAGAGTAGAAAGGTTTGTTATTAAGGCTGTGAGCTGGCAGAATCAGTGTTCAGTATCAGACTCTAATTCGAGATTTTGAAAAACAGGCTTGGTAGAGAATTACAAAATGCAATTCTTGAGATGCACAGATGGAACATGCCACTTACTTGTTGGTTTCAATGTAATTAGAATGTCACCCTGATGATACCCGTATTACATGAAAGCTCACCAAGCTGATACACCACACCCATATTACTTGATAGCTCATCAAATTAATATTTCTTACCCGCATTAATAACATATCATACTCCTCTATACTCTCCCTCTCTGTCTACATCTCTGTAGCCCACCCTATCTGTCTGTCTGTCTGTCTCTGTTAATGTTTCTCCCCCTCTCTCCCTCTCTTTTTCTCCCTCTCTCTAAGTTTAATAGTCCTATATCTACATCTTTTCCTGCATCTTTCTTTTTCTGTCATATCGAGTGACCCAACAAATGATACCAGCGGTCAGCAAGACAGTGACGGCATTGCTGTCGCTGGTGTTGTTGCTGGTAGTGATGGTGGTGGTGGTGGTCGTCGTCGAGTAATTAATGTTAGTGGTGGTGATGATGGTAATCATGGTGGTGGTGGTGGTGTCCATTGCTGTCACAAGAAATATATGAGAACTGCCGGCTGTTGATTATACGTGCCTGCTGTATATATAAAGTAGAGAGCTAATTTAAGACAATGTGAGAAGATATCAGGTCTCGCATGTCGGTCTGAAACCCGATACTGAAGGAATCTACAGCATAAAAATGCTTTTGTGAAGCAGACGAAGCAGAAGATATGGAATGCGGCAAGTTCTTTGCCAGGTTTCTGTAAACGCCAACGAAAACGGAAACAACGCAAACATAATATACTTCGAGAATGGCATTTGTAAAGGCAACGTCTTCCGTGTTTACACCATCTGGTCCTTTCCAACGTTTGTCCATACACGTATGTATGTATGTATGTTTGTTTGTAGGTATGTTTGTTTGTATGTATGTTTGTTTGTATGTATGTGTGTATGTATGTTTTTATGTATGTGTGTATGTATCTATGTATTTATATATATATATATATATAAGATCG
>NC_068985.1:63443732-63444328 GCF_001194135.2 Octopus bimaculoides | reverse complement strand
ATATACATATATATATATATATACATATATACATGCGCACGCATATATGTATGTATGTGTGTGGCATCCTCCGTCAGTCTGGAGGTTTACAGACAATGGAATGCACCTGTAGTGGTGGAGAACCCCTATAACTACTCATAACATATACCACTGCTGTTTCTCTTGCAATCTTTCTTTCTATGATGAGAAGTGAATGTTGGGCTGTTTGATATAATCTTTTGTGTTGATATTAGACACACACACCCCCACACACACACACATTCATGTAAGTATGTATGGAAGAATTCGAACCACATTTCGTGGTTAGCCAACTCAACTCCTTTATAAGATCCAGTGGCTAAGGACATCATCAGGAGGAACCACGTCCGGTTTCGGCCCCTACTCCTCTACCGTTTTCTGATGTAGCGGGGCCCCTCCTTTCGGAGGTGTCTTCAGCTCTGGTGCTGGGTGCGTTTTTTTTTCTTGGTTGCGTCATCTTCCATGCAGCATCAAAGAATGTCAGCTGGCGAACGACCACCCTGCCAAATTTACCTCTAAATACTCGCCAGTAGGCTGCAGCAACCAGCGCCAGCTAAGTGTCACGTGACACAATCGAA
>NC_068985.1:63440413-63443545 GCF_001194135.2 Octopus bimaculoides | reverse complement strand
CAGAACCGACTAGCTGCCTCGAAGTGCAAGCCTTCAAACTATCGGGGGAGGAGGGCGCGCAATGAACAAGATGGTTCCCTCGGTCCACCTGTCAAACAGCAATGCTTAAGTGCCAGCCAGCCTCACCTGGGGACGCTATTTCCCAGTCGGCATATTATAGCTTTCGAGCCATTTCGAGTCTTCTCGTTTCAGCCATATATAGAAGCTGGCCTTGTCGACTGCCTCCTGTATCCTCCTTATTACATTTTTCAGTTCTGTGCTCGAAAATACAAATCGTCTATTAAATAACGTCGCCATTTTCTTTCCAATGAAGCGTCTAGCCCCTACTGCCAGTGGTAATACTCGACAGTCCACCCCTATTCCCCGCACTCTTCGATTAGTTTCTCATACCTGCTCTCTTTCCGTTGCTCCGCATTAGCGATGTTCTCGTCTCACGGCTCTGTCAGCTCTAGCAAAATTCCAGTTTTTCGGTCTGTATTCCATATGATTAAGTCCGGTCTTTTTATTGTTTTCATGAGTGGACATACTAATCTTTCCCAGTATCCCTTCCATCTTTCGTCTGTCTCGTATACTTTGTTTTGAAGGCCTGGTCTTATGTTCTTTTTCTTCCTTCAAGAAGCATATCCTTCAGCGTTTTTCCACATTTGGGTACTCATCCCTATTATATCCCTCGATCTTCTCGTTGAGTGCTGCGCTTCTGACGCCGAGGACTTGGTTGTATATCTGTCTAGTGCTAGTCTGCAGTTTGACAGAACATGTCTTACCGTTGCTTTCTCTCTGCATCTACATTCATCAGTCGTCTGACTAAATTGGCCGGTGAAGGTAAAACGTCGAAGGTAGACTTAATCAAGAAGCCCAGAATTCCTTCCATGAGATTTTGCGACTGACCACATATTCCACCCACCTCAGACACTGTCCCTGTTGACGACATTGCACCAAACGTACATTTCGCCTATCTTTTTCCTCCTTTCTCACTTCGTGTACCATTGCTTCCTTTATCTCTTTTACATTGCTCTTGCAAAATGGTTTGAAATTTCGCAACGCTAGCTCTTGCTTCTTGCGTCATTCCGACTATATCGGTATGCCTTAGCTTTCCAATCTCACTGTTTACTGCTTCTTCCGCTTTCCATTTCCTCCTTGTTCGTATCTCTGGAGGGTTTTCTCGGATGTTCTGATCTTTCGAATAAATACCTTAGCATTATTATTGTCCTCACATTTCCTGCCTTATATTCTTCGACGATTGATGTTATCGGTAGTTACAGCACGGGTTTTCCATATAGTGAAGTAGTATTCAGCGGTCTTGGAAGACCAAACCATTTTCTGATAAATACATTGCATCTTTGTTCCATCCTTTCTACTTTACACGAGGCTATTTAATATATTTGCAATCCTGTTCAAATTGCCGTATCCAGCATTTGAATTTCCCCGGTAATGTTGTTCCGTCTATTGCCTTTAGTCCCTGTTCAACTAACTTGCGTGTTTCTTTGCCTTGCTTCTTATCATTTAATAAAGCTCTGTACCGTCTGCCGAGACTTTTTACTAATTGTTCTTTCACCGTCGGTATTTCTTCACCTCCTATCCTGAATTTCACTTCATTTTGGATTCCTTTCACGAATACCACACTTTGAGATTTCTTGGCTTTGATTTTCATTCTCACCCATCCTATCAGCCCTTCCAACTGCCTAACGTTCCATCTGCTGCTTCTCTATTTTCTGACAATACAGTAATGTCGTCTATAAAAGCCCTTAATATAACAGCTTTCTCACAGTTTGTTGATCTTAGTAACATCTCCATGACTAGCACAAATAAGATGGCTGATATCGTGCATCCAGCTGCAATACCTGCTTCTAGCCGTTGCTACTCCGTTGTGAATTTTACTGCAGTAAATCTCATCCTCAATTTATCGTAGTAACACATCAGCTTTCGTTGAACATCTGGAATTCAAAAGAAGTCCATAGCTGCTTGAATTAGTGCGTGTGGAACAGACCCATATGCATTGGCAAGATCTATCCATACAATGTATAGGTTTTTCTTCCGTTGTTTTGCACTGTTGATAGCTTCCCAGATGGCAAATGCATGTTCTATGCATCCAGGGATTCCAGGGATCCCTGCCTTCTGGATTGCTTCCTTAGCATATCCGTTATGCTATACGAATTTTATAATTCCAAACATGATCTTCCCGCCGATATTTAGCAGTGAAATGGGTGTGAATTGTATACGTTGGTCAAATTGGGAATGTATTATTGGAACGTTCACGTGTGTATTGACAGCAAATTTGAGACCCTGATGTCCATCAGATCCCTTCAAGCAACCATCTGGCAACATGGGATCAGAAAAAGTTTATATTATTCGCATCCTACAAACTACACAACTCAAGGGAAGTTGAGAGAAAGGTCAGAGAAAAGAATTTTATTGATAAATTCAAACCCGCTTTAAATGGGTAGTTATAGTAACGGTGATAATTATAACGATGCTGGTGATAATAATAATAATAATAATAATAGCTATTGCTATCACTGCTACTGCCATCGCCACCACTAACAACAACAATGATAAAGGTGATGGTGAAGATGGTAGTAATGTTGACCATATGAACATTGACTCGATCGAAATGTAAAATTTCTGGAATAGCAACAATAGAAATCAGTGAAAACAGGAATGTTGGAAACAACATTCCAAAATATAGTCACAGTTATTCCTTTAGGTGCAGTCAAAGTAAAGAATCCTTGACGTGCCCACCAAACTATGACGTCTAAGCCACATACTAATTGGTCGAAATATACTTAAAACTTAGTTGGCGCGTTCACCAAACTGTGACATCTAAGCCACATATCGATTGATCAAAATACAGAATGGTGCAGGTAAGATCCGGGCTACATATGTTTCATAGCAAGCGGAACCTTGGAAGTAATAAATATCCAAACGAGGTGTGTACCGCAGTCTACTCCTCAGGAGTGGCTGTGTGGTAAGTAGCTTGCTTACCAACTACGTGGTTCCGGGTTCAGTCCCACTGCGTGGCACCTTGGGCAAGTATCTTCTACTACAGCCTCGGGCCGACCAAAGCCTTGTGAGTGGATTTGGTAGACAGAAACTGAAAGAAGCCCGTCGTATGTGTGTGTGTGTTTGCCCCCC
>NC_068985.1:63435467-63440403 GCF_001194135.2 Octopus bimaculoides | reverse complement strand
CATCGCATGACACCCAATGTTAGTGTGTTTACGTCCCCGTAACTTAGCGGTTCGGCAAAATAGACCGATAGAATAAGTACTAAGCTTACAAAGAATAAGTCCTGGGATCGATTTGTTCGACTAAAGGCGGTGCTTCAGCAGGGCCGCAGTCAAATGACTGGAACAAATAAAAGAAAAGAAAGAATTAGTATTGATTGTTGACTCGCTGATGAGTATGACCACCTTTTGTGTTCTTTTCTGTTTCCTTTTAAAGTGTGGTCCCTATGAAGACAGAGCTGTGTAACAAAACAAAAGCACTGCCAATCCAGACGCAAATGGTACTTCAAAGAGGGTTGTAATCACACGGATGACTGAAGATTCGTGACTTTCCCACTTCTATACATTTTATATGCCCCAACGAATTATGGCTCTAAAAAGTTCGAGGTTTGACTCGTGCATTTATTTTATTAAAGTCAACTGTCATTCACTCAACGAGGTTTTTTTTTCTGTCTCACGAGCTCTCCTAATATCTTCCTCTTCATGAAGCAGATTTGGTGTTGTTCCTTGTTCAATTATCAACAACCAGACCATCTAATAAGTTGTACTCGGTTACATGTTATAGTATGTGTGTATTGTGGGATTAAATAATTTTAAACAAGAATGGTCTCATGTAAAAATGTCATTTAATATTTTTATCTAATTGCTGCAATATCCATCTGTCACATTACCTCTAATAATTTTGCAATAATCGGCTCGTTAGATAATTATTCGATTGCTGAGGTAATCTAAATATAAATCTGAAAAATCATGAAGAGTAGACATATCTGAGATATCAGTATACGTGAAGAGAGTCGAGTCTTGATACTGCAGGCAGGTTTTACCAGCCATGACTGTCAATACCTTTCTCCTGTCTCTACTTATTATCTTTGCTAGATTAACGTCAGGCTAATCCTATACTATACCAATATTAATAATATAAGCATAATAGAGGTTAAATAAAGGCGTGTGGCTTAGAGGTTGGGAGTGTTCGACCGAGGATCATAAGGACGTGGGTTGAATTCCTTGACTGAATGGGGGTTTGTGTCCTTCAGTAAGGCACTGCTTTCATGTTATTCCAGTCTATTGAGATGAAATTGAGTACCAGCCGACTGCTGGTGGAGTTTTCTCTCTCCCTCCAGCACATCTTGGATCTACCACTGAGTAAGTGTAAGATGATCGAGAAGGTGTCTATGTCTGCTCTTAATTACATAATCATATAAAACAGCGAAAGCGCAGTTCATGTTCCCAAGTCATACCCGCTCACGAGTGATTGATGGTTGTTAAGAGCTGCACAAGAAGCAACTACAGTATTGTGTAGGAATTAACTATAATTACAGTATAGTGGGTAACTACTGCTCAGGGATTAACTAGGTGCCCTATCTTTCTGTCAGTTCGAATGGTGAAGTTCCAGAGTAATGAGATGTGATCATTTTCAAGCACTGGGGGTGGTTTGTGTTCCCACCAGTTTTTATCATGGGGCAAGTCCAGGTTTTTGCAAATTAACCAGTGAATATATTGTGCAGCTCTATCATGCCTGTTGAGATACTCTGTAGGCGCAAGAAAACTGCACATGGAGGCAACATGATCAATGGTTTCCTTTTGTTGTAGACATACACGACATATTGGGCTACTGCCGTTCTTTAATATGTTGGCATGGTAGCTCCTTGTAGGTAAGCATTGATCTTGGGCTGCTATGATAAACCCTGCTGTTTCTGATTTGAAGCCAGTAGACACTAGCCATCGATGGGTAAGGGTTTTGTCAACATCGGCCTTATTAGCTCACTTTGGATATCAACCATTGAGAGGTTTTTCTTGCCATTTATCAGTCAGAATATGTAAGGCAGCAGTTTTAGCACGGGTTTTCATGCACTTAGCTTTTTCTGCGTTTGTTTCTAGTACGTCTAATTCTGGAATCTGTTGTATTCGGAATTCTCTTAGATGTTCTTTCGCCTGTTTTGTTACTGAGTAAGATGCTTTCTTGTTTTCATGTTTTGAGACAAGTTTTAACATCCAGTCCTCAGAGTTTTTCAGGTAGGTGTCTATGCCAATTGTGGCAATTTTCATTGTTAATGCCAGTTGTAAAATCCACGGCCTCCCTCTTTTCTTGGCAGGTAAAATCGTTCTATATCTGCCTTAAGTTTTCGTATTTTTCTGTCAAAATTACATATTTCAGTGATTGACCAGTTAATGATATTGAAACTGTAAGTCACGACCAGTATGGCTAAAGTATTGATCGCTTCGATCCTGTCTTTTGTATTCAACTCTATCTTGAGTATTCCCCTTACTCTGCGATAACATTTTCTGCTCTAGATTAACGTTAGATGTTTCTGGTCTAGATTAACGTTAGATGTTTCTGTCAGTTTTCCTTTGATAAAGGTAGCTTTTGCACATTTATCGAGACCAAATTGCATGCTGATGTCATCACTGAATTGTTTTACAATCGCTAGTAGGCCTTTGAGTTGTTGGTCATTTTTTGCAAATGAGATGATTCATATTTTTATCAAATATTTTATAATCGTACTGTGCATCATTGAGCAATTTTGAGAGAGGTATTAAGGCTAGACAAAAGAGGAGTGGTGATAGTGAGTCACCCTGGAAAATGCCACATGAAATTCTTACATCTCCAGCATTTAGAGATTCATTGTCACTGTTCAAAGCCAGTGATCTAATACTTAAATACAAAAAGTTTCGCAGAGTAGGAGCTATTTTATACATTTCCAGACATTTCTTAATCCAGTTATGTGGTAGGCTATCAAAAGCCTTTTTATAGTCTATCCAGGCTATTGACAAGTTTTTGTGTCGTTTGTGACAATCTTCCAAGATCATCTTATTGATGAGTAGCTGATCTTTACAACCATAAGATCCACGTTTACATCCTTTTTGCTCATTAGGGAATATGCTACTTTCTATTAAAAAAACTATAGGTATATTCAGTCAGAACAGATGTTAGCGTTTTATACATTGTTGTTAAGCAGGTTATGGGTCGATAATTTCTGGGTTCATTTGTTTCTTCATTTTTAGGAAGTAAGAATGTTAAACCATTAACTAGCCAAGAGGGGATCATACTAGGAAGCTGCAAAACATCGTTGTAAAGATTTGTTAGTAGTTCATGGCTCTTTGAGAAGGCATTCAACCAGAAGTTAGGAATTTTATCCTTTCCTGGAGACTTCCATTTACTTGACATCCTGAGAGCAGATCTTATATTTTCTACCTTGACACCCTCCTACTTTTGCTCCTCTAAAGAGTCTAAGTCTGTAGATATATCAATTCAAGGTCCCTTTTCATTGTGTGTTTTTTCTTCTGCCCAAATTTTATTCCAAAATTCCTGCACTTCTACTTTTGATGGGACGGACTTTACTGTAACTGGTATCTTCCCTATCTTCCTGTAAAAACTTTTGGGGTTATTTTTTAACATGTTGTTGTCCTTGAAGAATCTAACGCGCTTTTCATACCTTGCTGTGTGGGCAGCTTTAGCACTTTTTTTATGGTGGTATCAATGTCAAATATGGTGTTCATAAATTTTTTCTTTAATTTTCGGGTTTTTGTAGGTTTGATAGTCTTATTAAACTTAAGGTTTTTCAAACATTCTATGTCAGACCTAAGTAGGTTAATTTGGTGTTGAATGCGCTCTCGCCAAGAATGCTTTTTGTGGGAATGTTGTCGTTTTCTAATCTTTTCACCACATAGAATCGTTGAGATTTTTGCGGATGCATAGTACAGGTGGTTGAGATCTGTAATATCAACATAATTTGCAGAAATTATATCTCTACGTGCAAGGAGGATTTTACCAATTATTTTCAGGTTTTGGTTTGAATTGCGAATTTTCGGGAAAGTATCGCGTTCATTCATACTGGTTTTCTATACTTTTTAGCCATTCAATCATGATTTGATTTTTTAGATCATGTAGTTCTGTCGGGTCAATTTCTGTGTGACTTTCTTCATCTATTTGATTTTCATCTGCCTTAGTGTTTATGGTTGGTTCAGAGAGTATTTCACTTTGCTTATTAGTTAACTCTTTCAATCATTACTGTATTTTCATCAGCCCAGGGCTCGTCTATAATTATTTCCTCTGTAGTATCTTTTTTAGCTGCAGCTTTATTCTTTTTATCCCTTACTGCTTGTTTAATTTGGTCAATATCTACTTCAGTTAGTATTTTTTTTCATGATGTTTCTTCTGACGTTGGCAAGTTTGTTACTGTCTATGTAGGGTCTTACTTCAAGGTTTTTCTATCTCCCGTTTAAGTAGGTTTGTACAGCATTAGATATATTTGTGGGGAAATATATGGCATGGTAGAAGGTCGTAAGAACTTCTTTATTATCTTCCCTAGACCATTTTTCATTCTTTTTCTTTTGGTTGTTTGATGACGGGAATGGATGGCCATCTGTTGAAATATTCCGGTTGTAGGGTACTTCCATCTCCTGTTTGTCGGGAAGATTTGAACCAGTAGCGGATTTCCTGAATCGAATCTAGTTCCTCATTCGAGTAAGCGGCCTTTTTTAATCAGGGCGATGACCATTCCGGTTTGTATTTTGCTTTGTTAACAGTGAGGCATGACGAGCTTCGACGTTGGCATTAGGGGACGGATCTGTCTGTTTAGGGTTAATTTTCTGAGACAACACCGTCTCCGAGTTCTCTGCATGTAAACATTGCTCGTAACGTAGCTTCTTAAGGCTAACAGATCTATATAGAAGAGAGTACGTGGCCCTTTGTAATCCGGTTGACGACTAATCTGGTTTGTAATTTGCTTTGTTATGTTGTTGTTGTTGTTATTATTGTTGTTATTATTATTATTATTATTATTATTATTATTATTATTATTATTATTATTATTATTATTATTATTATTATTATTATTTCGAACAGCTGCTGTCGCGTGTGGGACGGATCCGTCTGTCGTCCGAGTACATAGTGATAATT
>NC_068985.1:63432197-63434830 GCF_001194135.2 Octopus bimaculoides | reverse complement strand
TAATAATAATAATAATAATAATAATAATAAAATATTTTTTATAGTAGTAGTAATAGTAACAACAACAAAAGCAACAACAACAACAATAATAATGATTGCTTTTATTTGCCACCAGGGCGAAGGATGAGGGGGACAATACAGAGACACATAAATGTGGAGGGGGGGTTAATTTTCTGAGACAACACCGTCTCCGAGTTCTCTGCATGTAAACATTGCTCGTAACGTAGCTTCTTAAGGCTAACAGATCTATATAGAAGAGAGTACGTGGCCCTTTGTAATCCGGTTCACTTTTTCTTAGTGCCATATTTTCTTTTACTTGTTTCAGTCATTTGACTGCGGCCCTGCTGGAGAACCGCCTTTAATCGAGCAAATCGACCCCAGGACTTATTCTTTGTAAGCCTAGTATTTATTCTATCGGTTATTTTGTCGAACCGCTAAGTTACGGAGCCGTAAACACACCAACATCAATGTCTAGCGATGGTGGGGACAAACACAGACACACAAGTATACTTCACTTCTGTTAATGTATACTGTGAATACTTTTTTACCATTCCATTATATGTAACCCCCCTCCACATTTATGTGTCTCTGTATTGTCCCCCTCATCCTTCGCCCTGGTGGCAAATAAAAGCAATCATTATTATTGTTGTTGTTGTTGCTTTTGTTGTTGTTACTATTACTACTACTATAAAAAATAATAATAATAATAACAATAATAATAATAATAATAATAATTATTATTATTATTATTATTATTATTATTATTATTATTATTATGGCCGTCAGCCTATGACGTCATACAAGTTCAAACTCTCTAACTTGTGTTTAATCAAGTATTTTTGCACTATGTGGATCGTGGTGGTAACATTTTGTATAATTTCACTCCCCTTTGGGGGGGGGGGTGTAATAATTGTTTGGCATTTTTGCATTTTTTGTGAAGAGAAGATTTTATTAATTTTTCCAATTAAAAAAAAAATGTCGGATTACGAAAAAATGATTATAGTCGACCAAGAGCAGTGTTCTGTTTTAACTCCGAAAACAAACTCAACCGAAGGTGAAATTAATTTCTCGCCAAAGAGAAATATAATTTCCTCTTGCTGCTACGACGACAGTAACAAGTGAACAGCAGCAGCACCACCACCACCAACAACAACAACAGCAGAAACAACAACAATAACAACAACTGTATCGTCAACGTCAGCAACAAGACGGACAAGATCGAAAACAAGAAAAGTAACATGAACAGCAAGATTGAAAACAACGACGACAACACCACCAACAACAATAGCAGCAGCAGCAATAATAACACAACGAATCTCAACAAAGTTACTTCCTTTTCTAAAACCGTTAGCAATTGGACTATTTTCTCAGTGAATGACTTAAAAAATAAGGCACTGAAATACAGGAGTGACATTATGAAACCAGGTATTATGTGTTTTAGTAAGGAGGAGAAAAAAAACCCCGAAAGACGAACAATGGTTTATAAATGTGTTTCTCGTAAGGAGAGTAAACTTAAATTTCCTATTCCGACAGACTGAAAAAGGCATCGAAGATGTGTGGCCCTCAGTGCTACACACACAGAAAGGTAAACAATATGGTACGGTAGCTGCTATATGCAGCAGTAAACAAGAAGAATGGCTACTATAACTTGCACGTCCCAGGATTTTGTAATGATTTCCCATTACATGGGTAAAAAGTTGACTCGAATCCAAGACAAGAACGTGCCGGGTCACCGTGATCCGGCGAGTGTTTTAGCCATTTTGGAGGAGCATGGCGAGATTGTTGAGGTGAAGTCCATCCCACAACTCAACAAGACTGGAATTCTTAAAGAATTCCAGATACTAGTTTCTCCAGAGGAAATATATCGCATTCCTGATTTTTCCTGTTTCGGGGAATGCGAACAGATTCCAGTTTCTACAGAAATTTTTAAAAAAC
Source organism: Octopus bimaculoides (assembly GCF_001194135.2). Taxonomy (NCBI): domain Eukaryota; kingdom Metazoa; phylum Mollusca; class Cephalopoda; order Octopoda; family Octopodidae; genus Octopus; species Octopus bimaculoides. The sequence goes on along the minus strand of NC_068985.1, from coordinate 63,432,895 downwards.
CGAAATGTTTTGTGTGTGGGAATTCGAACCAACTCAAAGCTTTCATCCCTGCGGTGGAGAAAGCGCGAATCTCTCTACTGTTACTTCCAACTCCTCAAGGGGAGAACAAACCTATTAATTCGCATCTGCCTCCTTCCTCCGACTCAGGCCTCGCGAAAGCAAAGTTCTCATTGACATCGCACCAAAAGGCCTTTATCGGAGATGAGAGAAAAAACTGATTATGAAGCAAACAGAGACCGGCCTAAATTGAAGGCCCTAAGACATGACGGCAAAAAACAAAATCCGTCACAACTCCAATTTAAAAACAAATCATCACCAACGTCAACACCTTCATCACAAGACAACAAATTTTTACAAACACATTCACAATCACAAAAAACACGAAAACTAAAAGAAACACCCGAGAAACAAAATGACCAGCAGTCGCACTCTCGAGTACGTACTTCCTTCGTCAGCTTCACTGTTGTTCAGAAGGGCAACATTGAATTGATTGAGGAAATTATTAATAACGAAAACATTACAAGTGGAGAAGGTTTTTGCGGAACTCCTCCCGAAAACTCCACCAGACAGGATGTTAATCCAAACAAATACGGACACCTATCTTGATTTGAAGCAGAAATTCCCCCAGAACATTGGAGGATTTAGTAAGTATCAAAAAATAAATAAAAAAACTTCCTAGAAAAACCCTTCCCCACTAC
>NC_068985.1:63422613-63432098 GCF_001194135.2 Octopus bimaculoides | reverse complement strand
AAAGAAAACTGTGTCAAAAGTCATCCCTGAAGACCAAGGTACGTAATTCCATTTTCTTTCCTCTAAGTTAAATGACTACACTAAGAGTTGGCTGTGTAAATGTTCGGGGCCTGGGTTCGGCTTGGAAGCAGGATCACCTGCTCAACGATCTCAGGTCCCTAAATTTAGATGTGACCGCAATTAGTGAGATGAGAATTTCCGGGAAACATACTCTTGCATCCATTTTCGAAGACTATGAGGTATTCACATCTTGTGGTTTATCGGGAGCGGGCGGCGGTGTAGCAGTGATATTCCGAAAATCCTTAGGTCTCAAAGTAAGGGTAATCTTCTTGGACGTCTCGTACTAGTACTAGTGGGGAACTAGAATAGTATTTTGGACGCGCGGAAGGACTGTGTGAGTTTAGTACATAGAAGAAGAGGGTGTAAAAGCCTCGAAAACCTGCTCAGAAACTTTCAACTTTTTGACAGATATCGATTGGATTTCCCTGATGTGCCAATGTGGACATGGAGCAATCACAATGGGTCATCCAGATCGTATCTAGATAGAGTATTCATAAGGTCAGCAGAAAAGGATAGTATAGAGTGTCCACAATTCAAATTGGTCGGCTACACAGACCACAAATTTGTTCTGCGAAAAACCGATTACAGCCGCTGAAATACAAGAGGCGATGATCGATTGCATAAGTCGCAAATCGTCAGCTTTAGATGATCTACTCTATGAATTTTGTATATCAATGATATATTTATTTGGCGACCTCTTGATAGACGTTTACCGCAATTGGCAACATAACGGGAGAATTTCCAGTACTATTAGTCGGGGTGTGGTGACACTGCTGAAGATGGACGCCGACAGTGGGGACATACTAGGGAATTTTCGGCCCATAACTCTGTTAAACACAGAGATGTTAGCAAAAAGGTTGGCGCTTGTCGTTGGTAGTCTAGTAGTGGAGGCACAAACGTAGATCTCATGCGATACATCATAGAGAGAGCTGGGCTTAAAGCTGACTTCGGTGGGGCCCTGATCAATTTTGATCATTTGAAAGCTTTCGATATGGTAGACCATCACTACTTGGAAGCCGTCCTTAAAGCGGCCAGTTTCGGACTCGTTCACAGGGGCACCTGCTCCATGGTCAAATTAAATTAAATGACTATCTATCGGAACCGCTTAGTATCGCACGCTCGGTCCTTTAGGGCTGCCCGCTGTCACCTTTTCTGGACGTGCTGCGTCTCGAGCCACTGTTGCGGAAGTTGGAACAATTGAGGGGCCTCCTTTTCGAACTTGGACTCGGAAGAGCAGTGTCTGCATATGCGGTCGACGTCACTGTCATTGTATCGGACGCCTCTGAAGAAAAAACAGTCGGCTCCATTCTAGAAGAATATGAGTCGGTTGCAGGGGGTAAAATCAATGCCGAGAAGTCGGCGGGCTTGCGACTGGACACTTGGAGAGACAGGTCGTTGCCGTCAGATAGCGTCGTCAGACGCTTGACTGACGAACCAGTTAAACTGCTCGGGGTTTGATTTGGTCCCAACATCCAGGTGGATAAGAACAGGGACGAGGTGACGAAGAGGGCGGCCAGTTTTACCCAGGAATGGGCTTAGAGGAAGCTGCACTTGAAAGGTCGGGCAGAGGTTGTCATTTATCGTCTGACCGTCGTGCCTTGTCCCGTTTATTGCTTGGTCAAGTTAGAGCGTCTCTTGTTCATGTTCTTGTGGAAAGGACATGTTTCAATGGTCAGACGGTTAATCTGCTGTCAGCTCCCTCTGAGTGGTGGCTTAGGCATACCGTGGCTTTTGATGCGCAGACATGCTTTCATGTTGCGCCACCTGCAACGATTTCTAGAAGGTGAACGTGTTGGGACTGCGTTTGTGAGGCATGTATTTCCGCAACTCGTCTCTTTGACGGAGCTGCAGTCCTGGATGAAGGATAGACCAAGACTGGACGCCTGACACTTAGAATGTCATCAGGCGCAGACATCCCTCTACCAGTCGGTCAATAGGATCGGTAGATGTTCCACTTTAGCTATTTTAGAAGATCAGTGGCGGGAAAGTACGATCATCTCCTAGGGGAGACTGTAAGCGTTGACGAAGATGAACTGACTTGTCTGTTCCGGAGAACTTTTAGGTCGGAGACTATTATGGATAATTTCCAGATGTCTTTGGTTTGGCAGTGCTACCAAGGGGCGCTACCGGTTCGAGATAAACTCTACAAGCACGAATCTGCTATCAGACGGGCTTCTCCAAGGTGCGAACAGAGCGACGAAATCGTTCAACATGCTCTCGTTCAGTGGCCGGGCATTGCTCACTTGTGGAGTTATGTCCAAAAGCAGGTGTTCGAGTGTGGGACGGCTCTGTCTGTCGTCCGAGTCCATAGTGATGATTACCCCGCCACCCTCCTTTAATCGAGCTGGCAAGACAGTTTTTCTTTGTCTGGTGACTGTGGTGAAAGAAGTTATCTGGTGGATGAAGCTGAAAGGAATGAGGATAGAGACATTCCTCTTTCGTAAAGCCCTCGTCGACTTTTTCTTGAAAAAGAAAGTGAGGGTGATGAGGGAGGTGCTGTCCTCGAGTGAATTTATGAAAAGGTGGGTCAAAGTTGCGAAAATGGCAAGAGTGGATGGTACCACTCTCAGTGTAGACTTGTGAGTCAGAGGAAAGGAGTTGGAAAAGGTATTTGTCCGTGGATAGTGGGGTTCCTCGATCACTTCGAGAGGTCCTCCTGTATCAGGAGGTTCCCCCATCACAATTTTTTTTTCTTCCTAATTTCGGTGTATTATGTATACTTCCCTTCTTTTAATGTATACTGTGTATACTTTTTTCAATCATTCCATTACATGTAAACCCCAACACTTTATGTCTGTCTTTGCATTGTGTCCCTCATCGTTCGCCCTGATGACGAATATAAGAAATTCTTATTAATATTATTATTATTATTATTATTATTTTCATATACACTCAACAGATTAGTCTGTTGGAGAAGAAAAAATCCTAACATCCTAACATCCTAACAAGTAACCTTAGTTGCCAAGAACCCTCCTAAGTATCCTAGCTGTCCCTAATGACACTGTTTTCTCGAGCCGTACCAAACTGGGTTTCTATACTTTACTATACTTTTCATATTAATGTTTACATCATTTGTGACTGTAAAGTCAATTATCTGATACTTTCTATTCTCTTTATCTACTACTACCAAATCAGGCCTTCTAGCTTCCATTACTTTGTCAGTCAGAATTTTAAAGTCCCACAACATCTTATATTTCTTACTTTTTAGTACCTTACTAGGTTCATGTTCATACCATTTATTAGTATGTTTAAATCCTAGCTTTCTACATAACTCCCAGTAGATTACTTTCCCTAGGTTGTCAAGTTTTTTATTGTATTCTTTCTATATAAGCGTGCTACATTCATTTTCTATATGAGTAACGCTTTCCTCTTTTGATTTGCGTAAATCTACATTGGGAATCTACTTGGTTTTTGATTATCTTGGCTTTTATCCAATTAGTCCTTAATGCTTGATCTTGTGGTCCTACTAACAAACTTTCTGTCTCCCTCTTCAGGTTTCCTTTCTGCAACTATAACCGTGCCTCACTACTAGTATTTGTTGCAACTATCTTTGGGAATCTACCATGCAACGCCTTCTCCTGTCAGTCAGATAATTTCTGGTTTTTAACTTCGACTGGGCTTTTGGTTTCCCTATGTCTTGCTGTGTCTGCACTTTTCCTACCACTTTGCTCATTAATGCACTAGTTAATTTTAAATCTGATTGCTTCTCACTCATTACTTCTTTCCTCACATTCTTTAACCATACTGCATCTCCATTATGATTGATTGGCTTATCCCAAATATTACTCCAGAACTTTCTAGCTTCTTCTGCATTACGTTTCTCATCTTCAGTACTGCATTCTCCACTATTTATTTGGTTATAAAATCTCCTCTGGTCTGTCTCAAATAATCTATTCTGTTGACTGATCTATTCTTTTCTGATATCTGGAGATCTTGCCTGCTACTGCTAGCATAAGCTGTTTCAAATCTTTTATTACCGTCCCAAAACCTTTCTCTTTGACTAAGTATCTTTTCTCAAGGGAAGATTTGTATCTTGTCTTTCCTAACTGGTTCAGTTTCCAGGCTTCTATTCTACTCAGATCTTGTCTTAAAGTCTTCACTTTATTTTGTAGTCTCCTTTTCCACATTTACTCTCTTATAATCTTTCCCTGTGAGATATCTAATCTTCTAGTGACTACTACCCCTCCCGCGTAGATCCTTCCTTATTGGTAACGCTATTATTATTTTTCCTTTAGTTTCTTCTTTGGTTTGAGCTGTATCTCTTATGTTATTGTTTGTTTTTCCTACTGCCTGGTCTTTCTTTTCCAGTTCTCTTGTGATCTCTTCTACCTCCAATTCTGTCATCCACTTTCTCCTAATAGCATTAGTTTGATCAACTAATCTCTGCGCAGTCACTTTAAACACACCCCTCTCTACCCAAAGTGTAAACATTCGTTTTCTATAGCCCCATCTTTTAGTTTCACTTTCTAAGTAGCACTGCATCACTATCCTGTTTTCTTCGCTGGTCCACTTCCTCCTTGCTCTATTATCTGCTGATGGTGTATAGGATAAAAGCTGTGGTCAGTCTGCATCTTTACTGAACCACTACCGAGCGAGAGATTTTCCTTTAATGGTTTAGCTCCATTTTCGCTGTTAAATCAGGGTTTCTTCGAAAACTCCTCTCTCTCATAAACTGAGGTAAGGTAACGTTCGTCACCATCGTCATCACCACTATATTTTTTCCCGACATCTGAAAGATTCAAGCAACCTTCTATTGCATCATTTGTTGCACCTCTGTGCATGCTGCATGTTTTTTTTGTTGGGGGTATATTGCAAAGTATCAGTATGTTTTGTTTTGGGGTTTGGTTTGAGTCTTATGTTGTATTAGTTTTTGTATTGTGTGTTGTTTGTGTAGCGCAGGTTGTGTTCTTCTATCGGGTATCGGCCTTCTGTGGTACATGTTGTGGGTTTTATTTATATTGTTGAGTATTTACAGTATGAGTTTATTCTTGTATGTTTTATTGTTGTTGTTGTTGTTGTTGTTGTTGTTGTTGTTATTATTATTATTATTTAGTGAGAGAGCAGTGCATACCATCAAAGTGACACTGGGGTAAAATATACGAAACCCATTTTACCCATCATGACTACCCGTTTGATAAGGGTACACCAGGCATATGCATCATAATCATATGTGCGTGACATGGTGATCACATATCAAGATTTACAGCGCATGACCTTGCAGGTAGGACCCAGTTAGAATTTTCTTCAGATCGAGTAGCCCATCCCGCTCAAAAGGTCTCTGAATAAGGGTTGTTTAAGGATGTTGAACGAAACACCTGTTTCCAGAGGTGAATTATCCAAACCCCCAAAGGATTCCTCTCAACATATGGCTATGATGCGCCTCCACTACTCCTGATCGTGATCTGAGATGCACATATCAGCCATTAAGGGATATGCACAACTGGCTAAGGTCAAACAGCTGACAAATAAATCTGTGGTATTGAGCAGAATATTTGCTGTTATTATTATTATTATTATTATTATTCAGTCGTCTTATTTCTATCACGTAATTTCACTGCACTACCGAGCGCAGCTCTGTGTGTCTTGGGTATATGCTGTGGTTTGTTGTGACACTCTTATTGTTACTGTATTGAAAGTGTTTTACATAGGATGTATGCGGTGCCTAGTAGTGCAGTTTTCTGTATGTTATATATACTTGCTAGTCCTGGTGTTTTCGTTATGTATTTGTTTGAATATTTTTTTATCATATTTAATGCGCCTACTATAATAGGAATTGTTTCTATTTTTAGACTCCACATTCGGGTTACCACTATTTCCAAGTCTTTGTATTTTGAAAGTTTCTCCATTTCTTTTAGAGAAACGTTTTCTTCTGTTGGTATTGATACATCGATTAGAAAGCATTTTATTTTCTTAGTGGTCTCTGACAGCTATATCCGGCCTATTGGCCTTAATTTCTCTATCTGTGTGTATTGGCATATGTCAGAGCATGGGTGTTTCTCATTTTCTGTGACCTTTTCTAGCGTGTGTCTATACCATCTTTTTTCTGTTGTTATTCCATAGTATTGGCATAGCTTCCAGTGTATATAGATCCCAACTCTGTCGTGTCTGTGAATATATTCCTTCTTAGTCACCACTGGGCAGCCATAGATAATATGGTTTATTGTTTCTTCTCGATCTCTACATAGTCTGCAGTTACCTGTTATGTTTCTTTTCATTATAAGTTTTTTGATAATTTCTGATGGGGAGGCTTTGGTCTTGTGCTCCAATTAAAAGTCATTCAGTCTCTGCTTTGAGTCCTGAGCTTCTCATCCATTGTTGGGATTTTACTTTGTCTATTTTTTGTTTAGTTTAATCCAGTATTTGCCATGAAGGGGTTTTACTTGCCATCGTTTTATCATGATCCGTTGCTGTTCCAGTTTTAGTTTGGATTTCAGTTGATTTACAGCTTTTATTGTTTCTTCTTTTTCTTCATAGTTGTTAGCTTGTTGTATGGACGCCCCCAAATGATAAGTAGGCTGGTCCAATACGTATAAATAGCTAGACGAAAAGTGTCGCATAGAGCGAGCCGGAGCCATCGGTAGACTAGACGTCGAGTTCTGTTGAGTCGTGTCGTCGGAAGTGAGAGTTGAGTAGTTTCGAAGAGGTCATCCTAACGAATGATATTACATAGGTACTATGACTTCTTTTCTGTAATTGTCAACTTCCTTAAAGACTGCAAACAGTTTTTTTCTGTTCGTGTTTTGTGGCTATTTGTATTAGCTTTCCTTGCTTCTGAAGTTAGTCCTATGGTGGTTATTTTGGTTATTTTGTAATAGGTTTCTAGCTGTGTAAGGCCTCTACCACCTTCGATGTGTTGTATATATATATATAACCTTTCTATGTCAGATTTTGGGTGGTGCATTTTAAATCCTGTCATTAGTTTTCTTGTTTTCCTGTCTATTTTGGTTAGCTCATTTAAAGTCCAGTTAAGGATATTGTAGCTGTAACTTATAACTGGGACGGCTAGAGTGCTGATACCTATTATCTTGTTTTTCGCATTGGGCTCTGTTTTCAGTATTAATCTAACTCGTCTATAGTGTTCTTTTTTATTTTCTCTTTCATTTGTGTGTATTGTATCATATCTAGTTCATTATTATTGTTGTTGTTATTATTATTATTATTATTATTATTATTATTATTATTATTATTATTATTATCATCATCATCATCATCATCATCATCAACATCACCATCACCATCATCATCATCATCATCATCATCGTCATCATCATCATCATCATCATCATCATCATCATCATCATCATCATTATTATTATTATTATTATTAGTATTATTATATACACGCACACATAGATAATACATATATACAACTCCCCACCCATCTCTCTCTCCGTCAGTATTTCAGATGTCTCCTGCAATGTGTTGTATTTCAAACGTCTGTTTTAATCTCAATTAGACTTAACCAACACTACGCAGAGTCTCTTTAAAATGACCTAACGGTGGATAAGTATGACGTAACGGTAAGTAGCGAGGGAAGTCTGGTTTATAGAGTCAGATGAGAATGGGTGACATTTTTGCCTTTCTCATAAACAATAACGCCTAAAATGAAGTAAGCTACTTTTATAATTTTTTACCTATTTATTTTTTGGGCTTATCGTGATTGATGAGAAGGAGGGGTAAGTTGTCCTCCAACGGAATAACTAGCCTGCATCCTTCTAACAAAATGGACTCTACGAAAAAGCACAGAGGGGGAAGAACTCAGATTTCAAAGGCACTTAGTTCTATGCTTTAGCAATCCTGTTAGGACTGGCACTTTATTTTATTGACCTTGAAAAGAGGAATGGCATAACTGACCCTGGTGGGATTTGAACACAAATCGCAGAGAGCAAGAATAAATATCACAAGGCATTTTTATCCAAAATTCTTACGAGACTGTCACTTAGCGACACTTGAAAGTGGAAACTAGGTCATAGGTTTGACTTAGCCGAGATAATCTCGAGTGACGTTCTTAGTTCTATATTAGAGACAGTAGAGAAATGTAATAGTTACAGCTGAGAAATGTAACCGTAATATAGTACCAGTCATGTACTTGGGTCGATGACATCGACTAGAACACTTCCCCTTAAAACTGCTGGCCTTGTACTTAAATTAGAAATATTTATTAGTTGTGGTTTGGTTCAATCGTATGAACCTTGCATAAAATACTTGATATTTCTTCCGTCTCTTAATGTTCAGGTGGAAAATCTCACTGTAGTCGACTTTGTCTTTCATTCTTTAATCGACAACTCTCACCCCTCGTACCCCGAAATTTCAGGCTTTGTGTCTATACGAGAAACAATTTTTAGCTCGCAATTTTTTGTTACAGTTGATGCTGGCGGATATTTCTGCATGACCCGGGAAAATATGACCACCCTCATTGAAACCGGATCCGTGACCCACATTTCAAATATTTCAAACATGCTAAGTATTTTCTCCAACATCAGTTTTTTTTACCACGTTGATGGTAAGTAGTTTTCTATCAATGTTCTATTGTCTTTCTTGGGAGCGACGAAAACAATTTTTTTTTATATTAGGGGTAATTTGCAGGGGTAATTTGTAGAAACATGGTGCACAATATGTATTTGCATGCACACATACATACATAAATACATATATATATATTATTCATTTGGTTTTTTTTAAAGATTATTTATAATAGATAACTTATTTAACACTAAATTATTTAGAAGTTATAGTATCATTTCAACATAATATAAGACTTCGATTTGAATAGTGTTGATATATTTTCGATTAGTTTTGATTAATTATTAGTCTGTATTGTTTATAATATCGTTAAAGGTTTATTTTTATTAAAACTTAGTATATATAAAGTTTAATCTTTTATTTTTAATAATTTTTTTGATTCTTAATTTTTTCATTCATAATTTTTTCATTCATATTTTTATTTTTATTTCTACGTTTGTAGAAATAAGTATTCTTGTATTTTTCTATTATTCAATTGATTTTTAATGATAATTAAATTAACGTTTTTAGTTTTAAATAGTATAGCTTTAACTATTACACCGGTTAAATATGTACTCATTTTATCTTTATTATTATTTTAACCTTAAACTTCGTTTAAATTGTACTTAAAACGATAATAATTTATGTAAGCTGGTTTTTGTATATAATATACATGTTAGCATATATTATAATGGAAGTAGGGATGATTATGGAATGTTTATTATTTTGATATTTTGATATTTTTAATAATTTTTCTATCTTTATAAAATAAGTATTTTATATAAATTCATTTGGTACTTATTGTTGGTTGATATATATATTTATTTATTATAATTATTATTTTATTTACGACCTGACGATTAGCTGTATTTTTGAATAGAATTTATTTTCGATAATTTTAATTGATTTTAATCGATTTAAAT
>NC_068985.1:63420787-63422603 GCF_001194135.2 Octopus bimaculoides | reverse complement strand
ACTTTGTTTTATATTATACTCATTTATTGTGCTTTTAATTATTAATTTTTCTATATGTGATAGTGGATTTTCATCGATGAGTTCTTGAAACTTGGTTCTTTTCCTTAAAACTATATATTTTTATATATATTATAATCTATAAAGCTCAATTTAATTTTAATTCTTTATATATTGATTTTAATTGAGTTTTTATCTGTAATTTGGGATTTTGTCCCTAATATTATTATTATTATTATTATTATTATTATTATTATTATTATTATTATTATTATTATTATTATTATTATTATTATATATATATATATATATATATATATATATATATATATATATACATCTTTACATACATATACTTGCATACACGCACACATATAATACAGATATACACATCTATCTATCTATCTATCTATCTATCTATCTATCTATCTATCTATCTATCTATCTATCTATCTATCTGTCTGTCTGTATGTATGTATGTATGTATGTACATACATACACAGACATGACAAAAGTAAACAGACGCCCTTATAATCGTTAAAATTCATTTAAACCTGAAATTATACATTCATATAATTTATTATTTATCATAATGTGAAAATCTAATATTTAGTAGACATGCCCTTTACATCTTTCAATGCAAGGACCCTATTCGGCATGCTTCTGATCAGATGATGAATATTCTCTTGAGGAAGTTCTTGCCAAGTTTCATGCAGTAATTTTAAAAAATCTGGCTTTGAAGATGCGTTCTTGTTCTTTTTACGAAGTGTCCTGTCCATTATGCCCCAGAGCTGTTCAATAGGGTTCACATCTGGTGACTGGCTTGGCCTTGGAAGCTTTTTAATGCCATTCTCTTCCAACTAATCTTGGGTCTTTTTAGTCGTATGACAAGGAGCCTCATCTTCCATAAAGAAAGAGTCTTCTTTAATCATTTTACCACTGGCGATGATTGGAAGGAGTTCTTTCTGCAACATGGACACATTTATTTGAGTTTATGTTTCCCTCATACTCCACCAAATCTGATCGACCGTTGCTCCAGATTCCTCCTCAGACCATCACAGAATAGCTGCCGTTTTTTATTGTTGGCTGCAATCTTTTCACGCCAAATTCTTGATCACAGAGTCTTCAAACCCACGCTCGACCACTATCAGAAAATACAGCAAATCTTGACTCATCAGAAAATATGACAGTGTCCCAAAATGTTAGTGGCATCTCCACCATCTCACTGGCCCAATCGTTTCTCCGCTTGATATTGGTTGGTCAAAGAAGTAGCTTCCTTCTTGCTACTCTGCCGTAGTAGCCAAGTTTCTGGAGATACGTGACAGCTATTCTGGGACTGACATTAACTGGTTCTGCTATGTCAAATACCTTGCAACGAGGAGTATCCTCCACACTTCTCTTAACAAAGCGAAGGGTCCTGTCAGAGGGCCTTGATTGACCTGGGCAAGGTGATGTGGACTCCTTTCCTTCTCTGATGAATTGCAAAATCACTATTAACAGTAGAAAGCGGGATCCCAAAGTTTTCTGCGATTTTACACTGATTAAAATCCGCCTTCAGACTGACCCACAATACGGCCTCTTTGAAATTCGGACAGTTCTAACGCTCCTTTTGAACGTGGCACAATCAAACAGTCACATATAGAACCTGAGACATAAAAATGTCAATTGATAAAAAATATAAATAATTTCAAGTTAAAATAAACATAAAACGATGTTTTATGGAGTGTCTATTTACTTCTGTCATGTGTATTATTATTATTATTATTATTATTATTATTATTATTATTATTATTATTATTATTATTATTATTATTATTAT
>NC_068985.1:63413931-63420569 GCF_001194135.2 Octopus bimaculoides | reverse complement strand
GTATTGAAAGTGTTTTGAGTAGGATGTGTGCAGTGCCCAGTAGTGCAATTTTCTGGTGTTTTTGTTATGTATTTGTCTGAATATTTTTTTATCATACCCAATGCGCCCATTATGATAGGAATTGTTTCTGTTTTTAGGTTCCACGTTTGAGTTATCTCTATTTCCAGGTCTTTGTATTTTGAAAGTTTCTCCATTTCTTTTAGAGAAACGTTGTCATCTGCTGATATTGATACATCGATTAGAAAGTATTTTTCTTTCTTAGTGATCTCTGACAGCTATATCCGGTCTATTGGCCTTAATTTCTCTATCTGTGTGTATTGGCATATGTCAGAGCATGGTTGTTTCTCGTTTTCTGTGACCTCTTCTGGCATGTGCCTATACCATCTTTCTTCTGTTGTTATTCTATAGTGTTGGCATAGCTTCCAGTGTATGTAGGTCCCAACTCTGTCGTATCTGTGAATATATTCCTTCTTAACCAGGACTGGGCAGCCAGAGATAATATAATTTATTGTTTCTTGTCTATCTCCACATTTTCTGCAGTTACCTGTTATGTTTCTTTTCATTATATGTTTTTTTGGTAATTTCTGGTGGGGAGACTTTGGTCTTGTGCTGCAATTAAAAATCCTTCAGTCTCTGTTGAGCTTTTCATCTATTGCTAGGATTTTTCTCTGTCTGTTTATTTTGCGTTTAGTTTAGCCCAGTATTTTCCATGAAGGGGTTTTACTTGCACTCTTCTTCTTCTTCTTCTTCTTCTTCTTCTTCTTCTTCTTCTTCTTCTTCTTCTTCTTCTTCTTCTTCTTCTTCTTCTTCTTCTTCTGCATATTTGTTAGGTAGTATAACTTCTTGTTTGTATTTGTCAGCTTCCTTAAATACTGAAAATAGTTTTTTTGTTTTGCTCGTGTTTTGTGGCTATTTGTATTAGTTTTCCTTGCTTCTGAAGTAGGTATTTTTGCAATCCTATGGTGGTTAATTTATAATAGTTTTCCAGCTGTATAAGACCCCTACCACCTTCTGTACGTTGTATATATAGCCTTTCTATATCAGATTTTGGGTGGTGCATCCTAAATCCTCTCATTATTTTTCTTGTCTTCCTGTCTATTTTGGTTAGTTCATTTAGTGTCCAGTTAAGGATATTGTAGCTGTAACTTATAACTGGGACGGCTAGAGTGTTGATACCTATTATTTTGTTTTTTCCCATTGATACCTATTATCTTGTTTTTCGCTCTGTTTTCAGTATTGATCTGACTCTCTATAGTATTCTTTCTTTATTTTCTCTTTCATTTGCGTGTGTTGTATCGTATTTAGTTCATTGATTCCTAAATATTTGTATGTCTGGCTTTGGTCTAATTCTCTTATTTCATTGGCTTTATCTAGTGTGAGGTTGCTATTCTTAACTAGTTGTCCTCTTTTCAAGGTTGCTTTGACACATTTTTCTAAGCCAGAGTTTATATTTATTTCTTTGGTAAATCCATGTACTGTCTGTAGTAATGTTTCCAGCTGTTTATCATTTGTAACGTATAGTTTTAGGTCATCCATATATAAGAGGTGGCTGATTGTTTTGCCGTAACATTTGTATCCGCAGCCTGTTCTGTATAGCATGTCAGATAAAGGTGCCAGTGCCAAGCAGAAAAGGAGTGGAGAGAGCGTGTCTCACTGGAATATTTCTCTTCTAATGGGGATGGCTTTGGTTTTCACGAGTTCCTCTTTTGTTTGGAGCTGTAGTACTGTCTGCCATGTAGTCATAGAGTGTTTTATATTTTATGATTATTGGTGCTACCTTGTTCGTGGCTAGTGTTTCGAGGATCCACGTGTGGGGAATACTATCAAAAGCTTTTTGGTAGTCGATCCAGGTCATATTAAGGCCTTCAGTTATGGTTTTATTGCTCATTAGTTGATCTTTGCAACCGTATAAGCCCTTGCAGCATCCCTTCTGCTCTTCTGGAAACAGGATGTTTTCTTCCAGATGCTTGCTCATTCTCTGCGATATTATTGCAGTAAAGGCTTTGTAAATTGTAGGGAGACAGATTATTGGTCTGTAGTTTCATGGGTTTGCCGTTTCAGTGGATTTGGGAATTAGGCTAGTTTTCCCTTTCGTGAGCCATTCAGGCATTGTCTCTAGCTCTGCTAGTATGTCGTTAAAGTTTTCAGCCAGCTTTTTGTGTGTTTCCTGTCAGATATTTTAACCAGAAGTTGAGGATCTTGTCGTGCTCATGTGCCTTCCAGTTGCTTGGTATTTGCAGTGCCTGGCTGACATCTTCAGCTGTTATAGGAGTTGTTCAGGCACTAAGTTCGTTATTTTAATAATCCTTTTCTGAGGTTATTCCTTCGCCGACCATATTTCTTGCCAAAATTCTTCCACTTCTTCTGCTGTTGGTGCTGCATTGATGTCTTTTTTATTTTTGCCAAGTCCTTTGTAAAATTTTCTGGGGTTGGAGTTGAACCGTTTGCTATGTCCAAGGAAATGTTGGCGTTTCTTATACCGGCGGATCCTTTGTGCTTTGACAAGGATATCTTTTTTAGCTTTTCTTTTACCTCAGGTAAATCTTTTTCTGTAATGTTGTATTTGCACAGTATTTTTGTTGCCTTCATGTTGCTTAGTAGTGTTGATTGTCTACTAATTTCGTTAAGAATTGACAGATCTTTTCTTTTTCTTTTTTTTTTGAGGAGGGGATATTATTTATCCACCGGGTTTGTTTGGGTGGTTTAGATAGGTTTGAGGGAGTATCCAGCTTCTTTTGTGGCTGCAGTGGCTGCTGCATATATTATGTCATTTAGCTCGGTGATATTGACATTTGTTTCTGTGGCTATTAGTTCTGTGACGGCCAGGTTCACGCTATTTGTTATTGGTGTTGTTTTATTGTCTATTTAGATTTTTGGGAGATATAATCGGTGGTCCATTCTAAGATCTGTGGTCTTCAGTTCTTTGATTATACTCATTTTTATAGTATCATGGTCATTAGATTCCCTTTCACTGTTTCCAGGTTTTAGATTTGTTTCGCCTTCTCATTCATATGTTTGTCTGTGGTGTTCTGGATTGGTGCATTTTGCACATTATTATACATTCCTACGGTCTGGGTTTGTTGTCTTCTGTTGTTTACTTCGCTTTTGTTGGAAATGTTACGTCTGTCTTCGTGTTTCACTATCTCAGTGTTTATATTATTTGGCGTTGCTGTGTGGCTACTATCTACATTTTCCTGATGTATTTTTCCTTTTAAATGTTCTATTTCTATTTCCGATAATATTTTTTGTTTTTAGAATATATATTCGTATGTTAGCTGGTTTATTATTATTAGTAGTAGTATATGTGTCTCTTTCAGTTTCCGTCTATAAAATTCACTCACAAAGCTTTGGTCGATCTGGGCTACAGTAGAAGACATGTGGGCAAGATGCTACGCAGTGGGACTGAACTTGGAACCACGTGGTTGGGAAGCAAACTACTTAACGTACAGGCAGCCATGCATGCAAAAATATATATACATTTATATAATTGCAAAATGCGGGAGAACTAAAGGACCATTACTGGCACATCTAGCGTCATTAATATCAGCCTAGCCGTTTAACCGATATCGATGAGGAATGCAACAAGTACTTACGGGCGCGTGAAAACCTTTTCTGTAATAAAACTTGTGACAAGGACCAGGGAATATAACACCAAGATGAAGAAAATATTGTCCTCAGAATTTTCCGAATGCAATAAATTAATAGAACTATTGATGCTAAAACCTGAAAATTGTGAACGCAGACCGGCAATTTCTATATCAACACAGATGTGAACAGCTATATAAAATGAAAACAAAGAGACAAGGATTCGACATCAATTCAAACAACTTTTGAATGTTAGATCATATCTCTATTAGTAGTCTACAAACTACTGTCCTCCTCGGGCCATGTTTGTAGAGATACGTGACAGCTTTTTCTTTACTTTTTATCTGTATATGTGAGGCAGATACAACCATGCGAGTTGGAAAGGAACTTCTCAGAAAGTATTCTCTGACTGATGAGGATATACACCCAGAGACGTTGGACTACTCTACTGTAACAGTGAAAGATCATGCATGGCTATATTTCCAAAAGTTTTCAAAATGACAGCAGCATTGACAACTAGAATGGTCTACTCTGGATTAACAATTGGGATATTATTAGCTCTCAATTTGAAGGATTTCCTTTTACAATACAGTAGCAGAAAATAGCCACAAAATACCCTATGCAGAAAAGGGAAAGGGATGTAAGTAAATCACTGAAGTGCAACAACCAATGCAGGCTTTGCATCATAAGCAGCAATCTAAAACATTGTCATGGTATTACCTATCCATAAAACATGTCATGGCTAGAATATTCTTTTCTACTCTAGGCACAAGGCCCGAAATATTTTGGGAGTGGGTCAGTCGATTAGATCGACTCCAGTACGCAACTCCTCACTTTTCAATGTATCCTTCACCATGACGATGGCTTATCCAGGATATGCTGATACGGTGCCGTTGTATGTCAGCTCGAGTGAGATGAACCTCAACATCTCCAGCTTCCACAGGAAAGGTTCGTGCGATGAAACACACAGAAAACACAAAGAGAGACATCTTTTCCGGACTGAACTTTGATAAAACGGTGCTGATGGTTAGTGGGACCGTTTTATCTTTACAATGACATCTTGGCAACGGCATCTGTTCAGCGACACTTGTAAAGCGACATCTGTACAGGAAACAATTGTTCGCTTGTTAAACTAAACGTTGGCTGTTTACTTTGATAACGAAACAGATGTACATTGGAGTGATCCAAACAACGAAGACGCAGGTTCAATCAAGTTATACTTAACCTAGCCACCAGGTAGCGATAGTTGACCCTGCTGCATACTGAAGACTAATATAAATTGATCAAAGCCCTACTGAAACCAAATCTAGTTCAATTCCCCTACCATATGCCCCATAAGCGAGTGTGAGTGGTGAGGGGGAACACCTGATGTTATTATAAAATATATTTCAAAAATTAGTTCCTCTCCCATCAATATATTATTATAAATCTACTTTTTAATGTTTATGCTGTTTAGTCTCAGGTCAAATGCATTTTGGACGTGACCCTCCAGGCCGTGATCATATCCCTAAAAAATAAAACAGAATGTCACAGCTTGAACTTCTTAAATCATGTTTGTTTAGAGTCGACCTGGCGCTAAGCGACAACAACAATAAGCCAGCCTCTAAGAGAATATATTTATTGATATTTTCAGTTTTACCATCGTCAGAAACCATGGTTAAACGAGGTAAGTGAAAAAGAAATATTAACTTTTAATTGTATTCTTTCTTTATCCTATGAGATCATAGTTTATATCTTTTTCTGAACCAGCTGTTGACCTGGAGGTTCAACATAGCTTTTTGGTTTTACACTTAGATAAGAGTATTTCGTCATTTAAACAGACCCATGCGCAAGGTGTATAGGTCTCATTGCTATACACATCTACGTCATTATGGAATCAGGGTATTAACTTAATATGGGTGGCTTTCAGTGTACACATCTATTTAATTTGTATAAATTTTGCTATAAAATACAAGCATAAATATTATGTTGATGTTAAATGTAGTGGGAGACACAGTTTAGAACTGTGTGGACAGTCAGTGATGAAAAATCTAACCTCAGAAAAACGTCCATTCTCCAGTCTTGCTTGTTAGTCATTCTTCTATATATGGAACTTTCGTTTGAAAACAATGAATGCTAATGGCTAGAAAATCTTTTAAGCAGACCTAATTGCTAGGGTTCAATAGACAGGAATAAAACAGTGAAACTTAGAATTTGTTGCAGAATAAAAAGTAACATTGACGTCATCAGGAAGAGAACATATTTTTTCTATCATTGTTATGCTGGAATTAACGTGTAATAGAATTTTCAAAGTACTTATTTGGTGGAGCGATAAAGTTTGAAATAAAAATACGAAAAAGAGTAAAATTAAAGCAAAACTATTAACTCGGAAATGTTTTTCGCTATTATTAATTATTTCGGCAGCTGTTTAAAATTACAGCCAAGATAAATTTTAGCATTTAAGCAATATAGCAAATATTTAAAAGCAATGTACGGAATCAAAGTTTTAACACCGCTAAGAAAATAACTAATTTTCTTTGATATGAGGTTTCTGTCTTGAGTTTTCATTTACAATCAGGAAGAATTAGGAGAAAATTTTGTTTTTCATTTCCCGTAATTTCATTTACCTGGATAATTATTTCATATCAACTGTCATAAGAAATTAACAAAACAACTTATATAAAACCACTTATAATTAGTATTTTTAACACTGCGGCGAGCTGACAGAATCATTAGAACACACCGGGCAAAATGCTTAGCGGCATTTCGTCCATCTTTACGTTCAGAGTTCAAATACCGCCGAGGTTGACTTTACCTTTCATCCATTTCAGAATCGTTAAAATAAGTACCAGTTGAACACTGGGGTCGATATAATCGACTTATCCATACCACCCCACCCCAAAATTGCTGGCAATGTACCATAATTTGAATTTAATAATTATCTTCAATGATATGGTTACAATCAAGTGATGAGATCATTTATTATTTCTAGAAATACTGCTTTTTCATTCTGCACAAGTGTCTAATTAAATAAAATCCTAATTTGTGAAAATGTGGAAATAAGGCATTATTTT
>NC_068985.1:63412110-63412974 GCF_001194135.2 Octopus bimaculoides | reverse complement strand
GTGAAAGCACGTTATAAAAATAAAACTACTGAACAATAATAATAATAATAATAATAATAATAATAATAATAATAATAATAATAATAATAATAATAATAATAATAATAAGAGCACTCAGAGAGCGCAAACCTCCGGCAAGGCAACACCAACGATTAGCCAGAGATGATTTTTAAAATGAGAATATCTCAAATAAACTCTATTGCTCTCACAAACGAGAATACTAAAAATGAACACGACCACTCTCAAAAATTAAGTAAAGAAACAGGAAAAATAATCTAGAATCCTTATCCGATACAGGATCGATCCCAAAATCTAATCAGTTCGTGCCGGTCACGAGGCCAAACATCCCTGAAAGTTTCATCCGAATCCATCCAACGGTTTTTGAGATATGTTCCCGTACAGACAGGCAGACAGACAAACAAACACGACTGAAAACAATACCTCCACCTTCGCTAAGGCGGAGGTAATAATGAGTTCAAATTTTTGCCACAAGGTTAGCTTGGAAGAAGGGATTAAGTTGATTACATCGACCCCAGTGCGTAACTGGTACTTATTTAATCGACCCCGAAGGGATAAAAGGGTAAAGTCGACATCGGCCAAATTTTAACTCAGAACGTAGCGGCTAAGCATTTCACCCGGCGTGTTAACGATTCTTCCAGCTCGCCGCCAATAATGATAATAATAATAATAATAATAATGATAATAATAATGTTTGTAATAAAAATATAATGATAAATATGTATTATGTGCATATTTATCTGCTATTTTTGAGTCGAATAAAATCTATTCGTTTTGTACATCTGCTGTACAAACAGAAGGCAGTTGAGACAGACACAAATTCATTTTTAAATATTATGATGTATG
>NC_068985.1:63410526-63412082 GCF_001194135.2 Octopus bimaculoides | reverse complement strand
GTGTGTGTGTGTGTGTGTGTGTGTGTGTGTGTGTGTGTGTGTGTGTGTGTGTGTGTGTGTGTGTGTGTGTGACTACTACAAATATAACTTCTTTTACATGACTTTAAATTTCATGTTAAATAGTGCACTCTCCAGACAGAAATTCAAGAAAGCATTATCACGTTCACCTGAATTGTGGCTAATTTAGCATGAAACCAGTCAGAATGGAAAATCATATCTATTTACTATAAACATACACACACACACATATTTGTAAATATATATATGTATGTCTACACGTATATGCATGCACATAAGCTAATCGCAATATATTTACTATTTTCAGTGTCATTATACAACAAGGGCTATGAGAAGCCGAGTGAAGATGAAATTTCAAGTATGTGGTAGTTTTAAATAAAATTCTTCACCTCTATCTTGGAACTATTTAATTAAAACTATTTGATTAACACTAATTAATACTACTTAGGCGAGAATATAGCTTTCCACACAGCAGCATTTTTTCATAACTATGTTTGGTCACATTGAAAAGATATGTGTACGCATGTGAAAGTTTGTGTGCTTGTGTTTGTGTGTGTGTGTGAAAGGGAGAGTGAAAGAGCGTGAGAGAGAAAATCTACTCAATACGTGAAGTAAAGTTTATTTTGTCATTCGGAGTTTTTGAATAACTCCGAGTTGAGGATCAGCTGGTACGGTTGTGTTATTTAGAAGTTCGCTTCTTAATCATGTTTTTTTAGGTCAATCCCACTGAGTCACTCTTTGGGCAAAGGTCATCAGCCTCTGATCAACCAATACCGCGCGAGAGGAATTTGGTGGATGGAAACTGTGAAACAGAGTAGAAAATTG
Source organism: Octopus bimaculoides (assembly GCF_001194135.2). NCBI lineage: Eukaryota > Metazoa > Mollusca > Cephalopoda > Octopoda > Octopodidae > Octopus > Octopus bimaculoides. The sequence goes on along the minus strand of NC_068985.1, from coordinate 63,411,239 downwards.
GATGGATGGATGGACGGATAAAACAAAATTTCTTAAAAACTTGATCAATATCAATAGCTTTCCGACAGTTTCTCATTCTTTCTTTAAATGTTCTTTATGCACAAAGGCATGTACATTTTACGCTGGTATGAGATCGCACCAGCGTGCCCATGTTGGTAAGGCATACATGAACTATGAGAATTTTCATCCGGATGACCAGTTTCTGTCGAAAAACCGCAGGTATCTTGAAGGATTGAACTGGCACTTGGACATACATATAAACAAACGGAAAGTGGAGCCAATGCTGAAGTGAGATATTACTGCAGTATATGTAATCAGCTCTTCATACACCTTTCAGAGCCCAAAAGTCATTTGAGATCTCACGCTAGCGAAGGACCCCTAGTTCTCGTTAGAACTTTTTTCTTAGAGATAAGAAAACTTGAAGCGTAGTCTCAACCTCAATTATGCCACAGGTTTTATAGCTCACTAGCAGAGATATCCGGCATTGCTCGGGATTGAAATGGCATACTTTTTATTGTTATATTTGTTTCGGTCATGTGACTGCGGCCATGCTCGAGTACCGCCTTTAGTCGAAGAAATTGACCCCAGGATTTATTCTTTGTAAGCCTAGTACTTATTCTATCGATTTGTTTCGCAAAACAGCAAGGTTACGGGGACGTAAATACAGTAACAGCGGTTGTCAAGTTATAGTGGGGATAAAAACGTAAACACAC
>NC_068985.1:63408961-63410095 GCF_001194135.2 Octopus bimaculoides | reverse complement strand
ATGTGGTACTTAAAATGTTTGAGGCACCAGAATTTGGTAGGATAAAAACCAAAAACAAAATCAAGAGATTTGGTGAATAAAATTTGAAGTTAAGCAACAAAAATTCAATAGGTTATAGCAGTACGTACGTTTCGTACAAGCTCCATTTATTCATGTAGTGAGAACACTACAGAAAATACAATGAAAATGTACTCCTCAGCTGCATAAAGGAATTTCATTTTAGAAAGTCATTTTGAAGATGTTTGCAAAAAACAAGAGTACTACTTAACCTGCCTTCCTCTAAATTTGAAATTACTACTATCCCTTCAATTAGATTTTAAATTCTTGTTTGATTCACTTGTCTGTGAAACGGCAGCATAGTCGAGATGTGTTTTCTTCGCTTACTCTTGTTTTTTTTGTGTGTCTATGTTTAGTGTGTGTGTGGAGGGATGTGCCTACATTATCAGTATTCCCTGTTGATACACGTTCGTTTAATTTACTTTTATTTATTTTATTCATTTGTTTACTTTTTTCTTTCTATTTTTTGTATCAATTTAATTTAATATAATTTTATTTTGTTAATGTATATAGTTATTTAATTCCATTTATTTATCTGTGTATTGTATTATATTCATATTATTATCAGTTTATAGGAATCTTATTCTGTCATAGGTTGTGGTGTGTTGGGGGTGTGTGCTAGTGTTCCATTCTAGTTTCCTATTCAGGATAGGTTTGTCTTCTATTATGTGTGCAGCTTCCGTAATTTGTCTAAGCGTTGCGTCTGTTCTATGTGTGGACAAGCTTTTAACTTCTATGTTGTTGAGTGAGCCCCCGTGGTCCTGCTCGGCGTGCTGGTACAGAACCGATGAGCTCTTCTCTTCCTTAAGTTCCCTCCAACGCTCATGTACCCGCTCTCCTATACTCCGTGCTGTCTCCCCTACGTACGTCTTTATCTTGTTACTGCACCGTCCCTCTGTACATCTTATACTATAGACTACATTCCTAGCTTTACAGTTTGTTTTGGGGCTAAATCAACATACAGTAGAGTTCCTATTAAATTAAATTAAATTGATACCAAAAAATACAAAGAAAAAATTAAGCAGATGTAAACAAATGAATAAAATAAATAAAGGTAAATTAAACGAACGTGTATAA
>NC_068985.1:63404586-63408469 GCF_001194135.2 Octopus bimaculoides | reverse complement strand
TGTGTGTGTGTGTGTGTGTGTGTGTGTGTGTGTGTGTGTGTGTGTGTGTGTGTGTGTGTATTGCCGATGTAAAAAAGTGACCAATCCAGAAGACGGTGCCTAACGAACGAATTTCGTTGCAATACTTGTTCTACACCAAGTTTTAAATACTCCTATTACTTTCACTATGAGTAAACCAAAAATTGCTCCGTTGGACACCAGTTGCCTGCGATTTTCACAAATCGACATATAAAATGAACATATCACTGTATCATCCTTCAGGAGCCTTAAGATGCCTGTGGACATTGCTTATATTTCTGCACTCAGATATAGACATATCTACAGTTAATTAATATAGCTTATATACAGTGTCAGCGAAATGAGTTTTATAGAATATCGGATCTTTCTGTTGGTTCTTCTCATATCCAAAGAAGAGATTGTTTTACCTGACACATTTAGTTTCATATACCAGAAAGTAATTTCTTTTCATCCTATCTTTTTCCTTTTTAACTTTACCATTTTCTTGTTACTCCATATTTCCACTACTCCTCTTGTTTCTTGTTCTCAGACGTCAACAATCTACTCTTCTTTACCGACTGGCAGGATTGGACAAGATGTAGTGTATGTGGTTCTGTTGGAGAACGTCAGAGATACGGTAAAACTATTTATTATCGCTAAGAACGCAGAGAATGACTCAATTGTCCACTCAATTCTAATTTTCTTATAGTTTAGATTTTCTCCAGATGTTGATAACATCCCAAAGCCTTCATTTAATTCTTGTAAACCACACATCGCTTGCTTTAGATAAAGGATTCTATCATTACTATTCCTGCTAAGTTTCTATGGCTTAATGTAAAAGGTTTAATATTACACATTTCAAATAATGTTTAATATAATATACTTTTACTCGAAGAAAAATCAGCGAAAAATTTCGCACCCTTATGAAATCGGCTAGAGAGAAACATTCCAATAAGTGATAATTTTTTTCTAGGTATAAGGACTGAAATTTGGGCAGTGAGGGGGTTAGTCGACTGCATCGACCCCAAAAGTAGTAGTAGTAGTAGTAGTAGTAGTAGTAGTAGTAGTAGTAGTAGTTTCAAATTTTGGCAGAAGGTTAGCAATTTTGGTGGTAAGTCAATTACATCGAACCCAGTGCTCAACTGATACTTATTTTATTGACCACGAAAGGATGAAAGGCAAAGTCGACCACAGTGAAATTTGAACTCAAAACGTAAAGACAGACGAAATGCTGCTAAGCATTTTTCCCGGTATGCTAACAATTCTGCCAGCTCGCCGCCTAACATCCAAGTACCAATCTAAAAAAAAAAAGTGGGGGACAGTTAGGATTTTGAGATTGGTACTTGGATGTTAAATGTCTCCCACGATAATCAACAACTAATACGATATTATCCCACGATAATTAACAACGGAAATTGACCCTGTGAGACAGACCCCTGACAACAGGATGCAAACAAGATCGGGTACTCGTGCTCGCAAACGCAAGTGGTCTGTTGATATGAACAAAAAGAAAATTAAGTGTCATGAACAAGCCTTGCTAAACAAGAACAATGGCAAATGTAAAGCTATCGGGAAAAAATCGTTAGAACTTTGGCACCAGCTGGGTATGTTCTAGATTACTGAATATGGGCTCATGAAATAGATATGAATAATTCGGAATTGAGGCTTTCTTAATAAGGCCCAGATTCAGACAATCAGTAAAAGACTCCGTAGTGGTGATAATCTCGCGGAGGATAGTGTAGGTGAAGATCAGCGAATGCGTAGGCAAGGTAAAGTTGTAATAAAGGAGAGGTCTGCCAATCAATATAATGTGGAGAACCCTATATTACGTGAGGATATGACTGAGGAACAGAGAAACCTCAGGATAAGACTCGATGATATAATGGTTACAAGAAGAGAAATCAAGCCGGTGAATTTAAGAAGCTCCAACCATAACAATGTGAAACGCGCGATCCAAAAGGTTGATGAGATTCTGAAATACATTCCAGCAAAAGATTAACAGAAACAAGGGACTTGATCAGATCCACTTCAATTTTAGAAAATGAACTAGTGGGAAAGAAAGAGAGGAAAGCAGAAGGACAGAAGGAACCATGGTGGAAGCGGAGAATTGAAGACGATATTAAAACTTTGCGTAAAGATCTGAGTCGCAAAGAAGAATAGTTCAAAGGGCAATGGAAAAATGCTAAAAAACAAAAGATGCAAGGGCATATCTTGACGCAAAATACCAAATAGAAAAGAAAGGGTTCAAAACCGTCATCGAAACAACGTGTACGGGAAAAAAACATTAAAGGTGCAACGCTGCACTGATTGCATATCGCAGTTCCAGTAAAATAGGTTCTTCTCAAATAACCAGAGGCAGTTTTTTTAAGAGCTTAGGAGGAGATACAGAAGATAACATACTTCCTGAAGCAGAGGAAACCCGCGAATTTTGGAATAACATCTGGGGGCAAGAAGTTTACTACAACCGATGCTGAGTGGATTCATTCCGTGAGATCCGAACTCCATCACCCGGAGTCTCAACGACAGGACCATGTACGCATAACAACGGAAGATGTAATTGCACAAGTATCAAAACTGCCAAACTGGCAATCACCTACCCATTGCTTGTCTTAACGTCTTATGGAGAGTGTTAACAGGCATCCTCGCAGGGAAAATACATATGTTCCTTGCAGAAAACAATCTACTTCCAATAGAACAAAAGGGATGCCGAAAAGGATCCAAAGGCATGAAGGACCACCTTGTGGTAGATACGGAGACTCACCTTTTTATTTGTTATAGCCTTGATCCCACTTTCTATAGTCCTACTCAAAGTCAACGCACACTATGAGCTGAGAAAGAATGGACCTCGTTTCAACAACCTTCTGTTCGTGGATGATTTAAAACAGAACCTGAAATGGAGAGGCTAGCTGAGACTGTGCAGAAGTGCAGCGAGTATATAGGGATAGAATTCGGTATCTCGAAGTGTGCGGTGCTCGCTTTAAAACGAGGGTAAAAGATCGGATTGTAGGCGCATAGAATTGTCAAACAAAGAGCCAATGGAAGGCCCAGATGATGATGGGTACAACTACCTTGAGATCATGGCGCGGGACAATATTTGCATAGAGAAATGTAAGACAAAATCATCACTGCATATTTGAAGCGCCTCAGACTTCTCTTGAAATCAAAAACCCATTTCAAGGAACAAATGGGCTGCTGCTGTAGTCCGCTATAGTACACCCATCCTGAAAAGATCATGAGTGGAGATTAACCAACTCGATCACACTACTCGAAATACAATGACAATGCATAGTACCCTCCACCCTAAGGCGAACTTACAGAGGATCTACATGAAGAGATGTAAAAGTTGACGTGGGCTGATTAGCGTACGGGAGTGCATCAACAGTGAAAGAAGAAAGAAGAAACATGGTAGAATATTTGGTAGATAGCAAACAAGACATGCTACAGTATACTGCTAAAGCAGAAGGATTTTCCAACAATGGAGTTGAGAGTGCTAATGAATTCCGATCACGAAAAGTCAACTACAAAGAAAAGAAGAAACAATAAACCATATAGTCTCTAGCTGCCCAGTCCTGGCTAAGAAGAAATATATTCACAGACACGACAGAGTTGGGATCTTTGTACACTGGAAGTTATGCCAGCACTATGGAATAACAACAGAAAAAAGATGGTGTAGGCACACACCAGAAAAGGTTACAGAAAATGAGAAAGCAACCATACTCTAGGATATGCCAATACACACAGATAATGAAATTAAGGCCAATAGGCCGGATATAGTTGTCAGAGATCATCAAGAAAAATGCTCTCTAATCGATGTATCAATACCAACAGATGACAACGTTTGTCTGAAAGGAACAGAGAATCTTTCAAAATACAAAGACCTGGAAAT
>NC_068985.1:63403987-63404529 GCF_001194135.2 Octopus bimaculoides | reverse complement strand
TATCATAGTAGGTGCGTTAGGTATGATAAAAAAAATATTCAGACAAATACATAACAAAAACACCAGGACTAACAAGTATATATAACATACAGAAAATAGCATTACTAGGCACCGCATTCATCGTACGTAAAACACTTTCAATACAGTAAAAATAAGAGCATCACAACAAATCACAGTACATACCCAAGGCATACAGAGCTGCGCTCGGTAGTGCAGTGAATAACAACAACAACAACAACAACAACAACAATAATAATAATAATAATAATAATAATAATAATAATAATAATAATAATAATCCTTTCTACTATAGGCACAAGGCCTGAAATTTATGGGGAGGGTTAGGGTACTTAATTTATCGGCCCAGAAAGTTTGAAAGGCAAAGTCGACCTCGGCGGAATTTTAACTCAGAACGTTATGTTGCCTCATAACGTCCAGAAAAATGGATACTTTTTAACAAATACCGATTAGATGTTGTGAATTCATAGTATATAGGGATTTATGGGAAAGAATTTTTCCGAGGGGGTGGGGAGAGGAGTTTC
>NC_068985.1:63403671-63403977 GCF_001194135.2 Octopus bimaculoides | reverse complement strand
AAATTAAGGCCAATAGGCCGGATATAGTTGTCAGAGATCATCAAGAAAAATGCTCTCTAATCGATGTATCAATACCAACAGATGACAACGTTTGTCTGAAAGGAACAGAGAATCTTTCAAAATACAAAGACCTGGAAATAATGGTAATTTGAATGTGGAGTCTGAAAACAGAAACAATTCTTATCATAGTAGGTGCGTTAGGTATGATAAAAAAAATATTCAGACAAATACATAACAAAAACACCAGGACTAACAAGTATATATAACATACAGAAAATAGCATTACTAGGCACCGCATTCATCGTA
>NC_068985.1:63396883-63402428 GCF_001194135.2 Octopus bimaculoides | reverse complement strand
ATAACTTTCTGAAAAATAGATCTTTTAAGATCCATTTTCCTGAAAGTTATGAGGGAGAAAAGTCGGATCGTGTGAATTTTCCGAAACTCTTCTCCCTACCCCCTCGAAAAAATTCTTTCCCATAAATCCCTGTATACTCTGAATCTACATCATCTAAGCGGTATTTGTTGAAAATGTTGTTAAAAAGTATCCATTTTTCAGGAAGTTATGAGGCAACAAAGTCGGGGGTGGACGTTTAACATCTGTAGTTATGCCAGTTTTGTTTGTGTGCTTGCTTGCGTGCGTGCTTGTCTATAAGTTAATACAGCCAAACCGGCGCATAATGGGAAAATACTCTGAAAGTAAGGTACGCCAAGCGGACCACAGATTCCCGAAATAGGCAGTTTTTATTTTTTTAATTTTATTGTTTATACCTTCATAAATAGCCAAACCGGTGCATAATGGGAAATTACTCCGAAAGTACCATAACTCTGAGATGGGAAAATTGTTTCCATTAATTTTATGTTTACGTTATATAACAATTCCTTTTGCATTTTTGTAGATGTGTGCAATGTTGAAATCAGCTTCAATGTTTTATAACTTGAACCGTCAGTGACCCAACGGGTCACGGGTAATCTAGTATGTATCTTTCAATACATCTCAACGCTTCTAAAACAAACTTTGTTTGCTTACTTTCATCGTAAGATGAATTTAACGTTAGCGTCTTACATCCTACATCCTACATCATCCTGACCACCAATGGCATGAGCTTTCTTCAAACTGTTGTTCTGTGGCCCACAGGTGCGTGTTAAAAGTAGCTCTATCGACCTTAACCATTCCCGTCACAGTCACCCACCTTTTGAGACATTCAATGGATGAGAGAACATCTTTCTCCTCTTCATCTTTTATAAGTGAATTTAGACAAGTTGGTGCAGGTTAGACCGAGGAGGACAATGTATGTCTTAATCCTTTCAGTCTCGTACACAACCACTGGATAGTTGTGTTATAGCCACTGGATAGGGAAAAACTAAAGCCACTCAGGCTTAAATAAAGCTGGATAGGTGGTAGAGTAATCTTACGATAGCCTGATCTGTCCAATATGCGACATCAGTTGGACATAATTCTACGAGACAGCAATGCTCAGTTGGTTCTCGGGCAGTTTCCTGCATCTCGGACATTCCCGTCTGACGGCACTGTTGAGCATGTAGAGTTTATCTTGAGCTACTGTAGAGTAGTGCCCCTGCACTGCAAACTTAGGGGTTTCTAGAAGTTCTCCAGAATAGATATATTATCCTTACGCCAAAGACAACTGCCTTCTCCCGGTTTAGTTGTTCGCTCTACAGGTGTACGCTGAGCGGCAGACCAATTCAGTCAGGCCTTACTTGCCACTTTTACTTAGATGTTGGAAAATTTACTGGTGAGCAGTATCTTCTTCTCTGTCCTTATCGTTGTCTCTACGTGGTACTTGAAGAAATTGATGAACATTTGACCGAAGAGAAAAATATCTGTTATCATTTCTTTTAATATTGTCCACTATACAAATCCTTTCTCTATAGTCACCAAGTAGAAGAAAACTGCTTGTCAATCATAGCCAGAGGAAGACAGAGGAACGATCACTGTCCTAGATGTTACGGTAACTGTTTGGCACAACTGTACAAATCACAAATGCTCGGACACTAAACGGTTTTGTCGCTCGTTAAGGCCTGGCTGACGAACTTCTGTGTCTGTAGAATTTATCTCGAATCAGTTATACCTCACCCCGGTAGCACTATAAGGCCTGGGATTTCTGGAAATAGACTGTTTAACCTCGTCGACGTCTAGATTTTCTCCTAGAATGTGTAATAACAATGCTTTCTCACATCGATACTGCACAAATGTTACTGGATAGAGATAATATAGGTTTTTGCAATCATTTTCGTACGTTTGTCATTCAATTTGATAATCGGGTCATTCAAAGTCGCGAAAAAAATTAGCGCCATGAAGTTGGTCATTCAAATTCGTTTTTTGATCATTCAATTTCGCACTTCGGTGAAAGAGTTTAACATTTACACCGTTCAAATTAAAATACCTGTCGAGTGCATTCAAATTAGTAGGAATGCGAGGAAACGTCTTTTCGAGTATTTAAATTCATTTCAGAGCAATCTGTTTAACACTTCGTAAATTCAAATTAGCACGATAGCTGTTTTGATTTTATCTCATGATCATTATCATAATCATGTGTTTTCATTCATTGTTTATACTTTAAGCACTCTATTGTGTCCAACTCTTTTCTATGTATTCTTTTATTTTTGCATAGGTACATGTATTTATTGCTAAAGACTTCATGAAATTGCATTCCAGTCTTTTCAATCTTTTTGAAGAAACTCACAATTACAACAACTGCTCCTTTTCTTTGATTTTGAATACCGTAAATCCTCGAGTATAATCCGCATTTTTTTCTCAAAATTTAAAGGTCAAAATTCCTAGTGCGTACTATATACGAGGTTAAAAATGAAAAATAATTTCTAAGCAATGTCCGAGTCTCTATTTGCTGTCCAGCAATGTTTATTCAGACGCATTTTGTGATGTCGGGCGCGTAAATACCTTAAGCTAAGCCTGAAAGCAATGAAGTCATAAAAGAATCATCCATAACTTGCAGTAAGCAACATTTATTAAAATAAAAGTGTTGTATATCGTCTGCACTGGATGGTACTCAGGATGACATTGTATGGAAAGATGAAATAAATGAAAGTGAATCTTCTGATGTTGACTATGAATCTGACGATGACGGAGATTTACACTACAATGATGTTGACATGTTTACGCAGGAACAAATGGAAGTTATTTGATGCTGAAAGTGACGTTGAATTTGAAGGATATGAATAAATGTTTTTGCTTTTGCTTTTGTAACTGATAGTGATAAATATGTGAAAGGCAATTTACTTAATATTTATTTTTCACTGACGTTATTACTGCTATTTCATTATTTTCTGCAAACAAAGTGCACAAAAAAGCTACACGTTTGCATTATGTTATATATACAATAATAATAAAGGACGTTACCGTATATATGTTTACAAACCAAGGACGTTATATAGACCTCCTTGACTCAAGTTAGAGAAGGGGTGCGTACTACACACAAGGTTTAGGTTTTTCAAAGGAACAGCCCCCTAAAAGTCCCCTGTGTATTATACTCAAGGGCGGACTATACTCGAGGATTTACGGTACTTGATGTTATGACACGTGTTCTTTCCTTGTATGTCTTGTTGGGAAAAGTATATATTTCTTTGATTTTACATTTTTCTTTTATCGAGGAAAGGGTGCAATGTACAGTCTTGATAAGGCAAGTACAGTCTTGATAAGGCAAGTTCGTTTGAGAGGATTTGGCTGTCTATTTCCTGGCGGTCGAGGCATCTCAGGAGGTAGGTCTGGATGTGTCTATACCAACGAACACAATTTTCTGGAGTGATAGCGTCGATGTTATGCCTTGCGACCTATTGTATGACATGTGCTCGCCATTCTTCCATGGTCATGCCGGTTTCTTCTGCAGCTGCCTGGTCACCAACCCTTTGCTGCAACTCAGCTCGAGCGGGGTTCGGCTTGACAGCCGCCTTAAAGGCAGAATGCGCCATTTCCGTACAATTAAGAAACGGCGAGTAGGGAGCCAGGAGTTTCAGACTGATCCGTGTGTCGGCGTCAATTGGGAGCTCGGCACAAACGAGTGGCTGTGCGTTGTCGTAGATCAAGTAGATGGATTCATCCACTAGGAACATGACAATTGCTCGAACTGTTTCCGCCAATTCCTCGAAAGAGTTTCATGTAACATATCGTTCGCAATGAACTGGTGAACCAGGCCGATTTCTCGCGGCTCCGCGAAAGTGACGTTGCAGTTTTTCCAACGCTGATATGGCCTACACGGTAAACAGGAACGCCACGAGGAGCTCGTCCAAAAGACCGCCTCGTCCAAAAGTTGTACCTACATTCAGCAATGAATATTCAATGGCCGACGATTCTCTCTTCCATGAACCAGTGCGCGTACTCATAATGCTTTTCCAGAGTTCTTGGGGCATTTATTGCACCTCAGATGTTTTCGGTCAACTTCATAGTTATCAATATCCCATCTAGAGCCCATGAGATTGCGGACACGGAAACAGGCGGCTTTCTGGGCAGTGCTGCCTCTAAGTCCCTCTTCATCTGTGAAAGGTTTGTGAGTGGGTTGGCATCAATAATCACCTGCAGCCTGGCTCCCATTTCTTCATCAACCTTAATATGGTGGGCTCCTCCTATGGGAAACTTGTGACGCCACCCAGACCATAGGCAGGTCGCTACTATGGATCGGGCAGTACTCCTTTTAATGCAACGTGTGTCTGCCAGATACAGGTAGTTTGATGTCCCTCGAAGGCGTCAACCAGCCTTGCCCTACCTTCGTCCGATATAGGTATGTACCTTTCGCGTGGCTCCAGGATTACAAGTTAATGTAAGAGAAAGGGATATAACATGCAACTGATACCGACCGGTTATGGATGTTGCAATGAAAAAAACTTCGTTTTTTTTATTATCCATACGGAATAACAAAGAGGGTATAGCACACAGTGACTGGGGTCGTACACATATGATAATAAAAATTTACAATTACAATGGAATCGAATGAGACACAAGAACATTTTACATACAAAAACTATACAATGAGGTATTAAAACAGGAAACTCCGACCCCACGAACCCTGTTTCTCTATCGACTCCTAGGTAAGCTTTCTGACGTGTTCACGCTGGGCCTTTCATTCCCAACATGCGTGCTACACGCATCCATCATTTATTGAAAATACTCTCTGACAGGCAGCTCCTTTTGAGGCGAAAGGTGAAAACATTCACTAGCGCGCGGCCGGAGACAAAGCTACCCGTCACAATGCCTTTCATTCTCGACTTCCATATCACCTCTCTCGCAATTACTACTGCTACGAGAAAACAATTCTTACCTTCTTCCATGAGGAACTCAGATGGATCAATTTTTAGGATTGACTCAGACAATAGCTGTACTCTTCTCACACTTGACAATAGGTGTTCTACATAAACTCACACCTCTGACACTCTAGGACACTGCACAATAGCGTGCAGGACAGTTTCCACGTCCCGCTCGCATGGCACAGGGTGGCCGTGTCTGGTGGGATTATCCCGAACGGGTAGGGCTCCTTTGTAACACTGTCAGGCCAAAGACTTTTGGAAGTTATCCAGTGTCTTCGTCCCGAATGTCCTTCGGAACAGGCTGTCTAACTGATTATCATCGAGACCCAGGGTCCTTCCCAGGGCATCATCATTTCCTACCTCTACCAACCTACTATAGTGAGCCGCGGTGATACCGAAACTGCTGGCGTTGCCCGAGTTGCTGAACTGGAGAAGAGCCTTGTGGAACTCCATAAACCAGGTACCCAACCTCGATCTTCGACGAAACCAGTTTTCTCAACCACCAAAACTAGTAAAGTTGGGGAACATCCGTCTAGCGAGCGGAGACCACTCCCGTTCACCATTCAGGTTGACCCAAAGATGCCTCAACCTCAGCTCACGCTTGCGCATCAACAGCCAAGGCATCC
>NC_068985.1:63390868-63396395 GCF_001194135.2 Octopus bimaculoides | reverse complement strand
CTTAATAGTTTCGCCTACTTTCTGTAGGTGTTCCATCTTGGTCACGATGATAGTGATGTCATCCGCGTACGCTGTAACCGATCCTCCACCTCCTGGATTCGTCGGGATACCACTCAGCTTTCGCAGTAATGGCTCGATGGCCATCATGTACAAAAGCGGGGAGAGTGGACACCCTTGGCGAACCGACCGTTTGATGCCGAACGGCTTCGAGAAAAAGCCGTTCACCCGAACTATCGAATCGATATTGTCGTACAACTGTATGATCCACCTGAGGAAACCAAGACCTGTTCCGAACCGCACAAGCACGTAAAACAGGTAACGATGGTCTACCCTATCAAATGCTTTAGCTTAATCTAAATGGACCAGTGCCCCACCTTTGCTAGAATTATTACCATACCCTTCTACGGTGTAGCGTATAAGATGAAGATTATCCTGGATGGTTCTGCCAAGTACCGCACAGGTTTGTGCCTCCCCGATCAGGCTATCTGCGACACGCGTCACTCTTTTTGTTAGCACCTTGGCCAAAATATTCACCTCTGCGTTCAGCAGAGTGATGGGCCTAAAGTTATCTATATTATCCCCCTTGTCCGGGTCCTTCCTGACCAGCGTTACAACTCCCTGGCACACAGCTCTGGGAATTAACCCATTCTGTAAACGCTAGCCAGTACGTACCCGAACAAGTCTGGCATACTTTTATGTAGCTCGTACGGTAGACCGAGTCTCGGCGCCTTACTACCGCCGCAGTCTGCTATGGCACCAATCACTTACTCAGGTGTGACCGACCCTTCACAGCTCTCCGCCCCGAGAGGCGCGGCAACCCGGCGAGAAAGTCCGTAAAGTCCGTCCTACTATCCGGTCTATCGCTTCCCCCGAAAAGCTGGGCGAAGTGCCCCTGAAAGGTCCGACACATCTCGGGTTCGTTTATCAACTCACCTTGCGAATTCACCAAAGATCAAATTATGAAATCATTTCCACGTTGAGTTTCCACAACACGTGCCTATCCAGCGTTGATTCCCTCACTCCCCATTGCACGAAATCTAGCTCTGACGATACACCTCATGTGTTTGGCTTCGAGGTCCTGGTTTAACTCCAGTCGCTTCACCTTCACCTGGGATGCGTCGCCAGTCCTCGTAGCTTCCTCTAGGGCCCTAACTATTCCTGTTTTCTTCCTACGCCTTCTAGCCACTAAACCTATACTATATCTAATAGACTCGAATTTAATGTCTCTTTTGAGGGCGTACCACCATTTGTTGTTAATAAAGGAACCGGTCAACGCCCTCTGTATTAATAACTTAATCCGGCTCCTGTACTCCTCAATCGCCAAAAGGGACTTATTGAGTTTCCAGTAGCCGGAACCTTTTCTACATAGCTTATCTAGGTACAGCTTACAAGTGACCTTCTTATGGTCACTGTAACTGACCATGTGATATTGTGGACACGTAACTATATCTTTGTCTAATTTTCTAATAAAAATCCTATCTATGTAAAACCTCGAAAACCCGTCGCTATTTGACCATGTCCACAATGGAGCGGCCAGGAATTCTAATCTATAGAGATCTACTAGCTGAAAGCGACTTAGTTGATCTCGGAAGTCACTGTTAGGTCTCCTATTAGAATTTGAGCCAACACTATCCACGCGTGCATCGAGAATAGCGTTAAAGTCTCCTACGTGATGTGCCTAGAAATTTCTCCAACTCTCGGTAATAATCAGTCTGACTCGAATTAGGTGCATAAACCGCGACCAGCCTGATTTCCTTACCACAACTGAACGTCAGGTCTAAGACGACCAGCCTACCTTCTGGATCAAAAAAAAAATTAACTTTTTCTCTGAAACTCGGTTTCTTTTAAGTAGGACCAACACCCCACCCCGCCCCTCGGCCGGCCTGGAGAAATGAATTCCTCGTAGTCTTTCAGGAGCGGGAGCAGATCCCTAGGCCCTTTTAACCAAGTTTCAGTAGCAACAATAACATCTAAACATTGTGACCTGACGTCATTTAGGAAATGTTTCCAGCTCAACGTCAGGCCACGCACATTTAAACAACCTACGCGAGCAGCCATAAAGTCTTACCTCTTTAGTCGGTGTCTTGAGACGAGGAGAACCCACCTCTTCTCTTTCCGGGGCTCGTAGTGTCGGAGTGATGAGGCCCTCATACATTTCTGGGTTAAAGTCCAACCTGGGAGGGCCAACATCTTTACGAAAGTCATTAGCAAAAATATTATAAGTCTTCCAATTTGTTTTGTAAATTTCAATCCCTTCCTTCTGACTCTCTACTTCCTCAATTTTTTTTCTGCAGAGACAGTTGCTAGGTGGTTCACTAGATTTCTATTCGAGATTCGAACTGCCATATAGCAACTGTCTTCTTTTTTTCTTTTCAGGCTTTCTCGGCTTCTTAATCCACCTCGTCTCTGTTTTCTCTTTGTCTTTTTTAGGGGAGGGTGGTTTCATTTTTCTCTTGTTCTGCATCCCTCCCCTATTTTTCTTTCTGGTATTGGTGTTCTTTCTGCTGATATTGGTGTGTCTTCTACTCCGGCGTCGCTGGTTCAGTTTCTACCACCTCTGTTTCTTCTTTCTTCTTTTCAGCCTCCTTGGGCTTTCAATCTACCCTGAGATGGTCCTTCTTGCCACATTGTAAGCATTGAGGTTGGCGACTCCCTACTGTCACCACCAGACGGGTCTCACCAACCTCGAAGGTCTCAATAATTTCCTCCGGTGTGGTCTGTTCGGCTTGAATTATAATACGCATACTCTGTCCATGCCAATTTCTTGGCTCCATCACGGCAGCGTGCAGGACTGATATTTTATCTTCCAATCCCATCGTCACTGCCGCGACGAACCACTCTGGGTTCACCTCAGGGGGAATATTGCTGATTGTAATCTTCGACGTCCTTCTACCCATATATATGGGCATAAGTACCACATCTTCCGTTCTTAGGGGTTCCACTAAATGGAGTCGGGCTTCTTCCTCCGACTCCATCCTCACCTCTACCGTCGCGTACCTTCTACCTCTTGCTAGGTACTTTATCTTATGCTAAATAGGCCTGAGACACTTCTCAATCTCTGCCTCTAACACATAATCAATTCTCTTATTTTTTTTTTTTACCTTGTTGGTCTTATATATTATGGTTTTTGTCTATATATCTTCGAGAATACTTTTTGGAGGGGTCGCTGTAATTCCGTGCCCCTCCTTTGTCAACATTTGTTTGTGTTTCTCCACATTAGCCAAATGAATCTTTCTAACATGAGCCCCTGCCACTGCGGCAAAGTCTAGCTTTTTCTCTTCTTTCTCTTTCGTCATTAAACTTGGTGTATCAATGTTTTTCCTTGTAGTAGCCGGCATTTTTCTCACTCTCTCCTCGTCTGAATCTAGTATAATTTTTTTTACACAATTCTTTTCAACCTCCTCCTCACTCAAGCACCTCCTTTCATCAACGCTCTGCTTTTCTCCGCTCGCCTTATTGCTTTTCTCCGCTCGCGGAGAAAAACAATAATTGTTTAACAAACGATTAACAATACTATCAACACTTCAACAAGAACCAAACAATTCAAAAATCAACAAAAACGCTCACCTCCAAATAAACTGTCAAGTAAGTACAGACCAAAGAACACAATGTTGCAGTGGAAAAAACTTTCGTAGACCGGAGAGTCACGTAATTTATTTCTTCCTTGTAGCTATAACAACATAATAAAATTTGCACGACAAAATGTTATTTAAATTTGCCATTTTTAACATTCACTTCTTAGAATGTGAGTAAAAAGACACGTAAAATTTGTTCTAAATTGAATGACTTATTCCGAACTCGAATGCTCACGTGCAAATTCGAATGCTCGAAAAGGCGCTACCTCATATTCGGACTAATTTGAAGGCTCTCGACGCGTATTTTAATTTGAATGATAAAAATGCTAAATTCTTTGAGTGAAGTGCGAAATTGAATGATCAAAAAACGAATTTGAATGACTAACTTCATGGCGCTAATTTTTTCGCGACTTTGAATGACCCGATTATCAAATTGAATGACAAACGAACGAAAATGACTGCAAAAACATATATTTATAATGATTCCATCTAATTCCAGTACATAACTAGTACTTATTTTCCAGAACCCGGGAAAAATGAAAAGCAAAGTTAATCTGGGCGGAATGTGAACACGCAACGTAAAGGCATGTGACTAAATTTCCACATAGAGCTTTGACCGTATTTCGACTGATTCTGCCATGCCTTTCCTTTTAACAAAAATGATAATGATAGCTAGAAGTATAGCATTAATGTTAAGACGAGGGGGAGGAGGAGGGTAATAAGATGAGGGTGAGGATGAGGATAATGTTAACGATGAGGATTATTGTTATTATTGTTGGTGTTATTATAGACGTCGCACAGTATACAATATTGTGAAGTTGTTGATTGAAGATTTGTACTGTTTGTCAAGTCACAACAAGGACCTCAGACACAAAGTGCTTTACGCAATATACGTGCAGTTCTAAGTAATGCCGACTTTTGCAATACATGCAGATTGTAGGGTATCTGCAAGGTTTTCAGATGTTCTTTTCAGATTGGGTGGTATTGAACCCACTGCTCCGATGACAATAGGGACAACCTTTATGTTCGACTCTCGTAGCTGCCACATCTTAGCGATCTCAATTATCAAGTTTCCATATTTATCAACTTTTTCTTTTTCTTTCATGATAACATGTTGATCTCCTGGCACTGCTACGTCGATTATTGGGCAGTCTTGTTTGTCCCTTCTAAAGGTTATTATATCCGGCCTTTGGTGCTCTAACATTTTGGAAATCAAAGTCCCAGAGGATTTTTACCTTCCCCTTTTCGTCCATTACCTTTTCTGATGTATGTTGGTACCAATCACCCGTAACCTCATATCCTCATACTATTTACGACATAGTAGCCAATGGAGGTTTTGGGCTACTTAGTCATGTCTACGCTTGTACCCTTTCTGCGCAAGACTTTCACAAGCACTAACAAAGTGAATCAATCTTTCGACACTCTTCCCACACATTCTGCAGAGTTCTGATGCACTTGTATGGTATATATTCTTTTTCACTGAGTTGGTATTCACTGCCTGGTCCTGGGCCGCGATGATTAGGCTTTCAAGTATTCTTTTTTAGGTCACCTTTGTTGAGCCATCTCCATGATGCTTCCTGGTCTTGTAATTCCATGCGGAGTTATTCCTGACCATGTAATTCCATGCGGAGTTACTATTATTATTATTATTATTATTATTATTATTATTTTATGTTTGACTTTTGTTTAGCATTTGTACAAGTTGGATCCAAGTCTTACCCAGAGACCTCAAGAGACAACAAGTTAGAAGTTCATGTAGGTGTTATGCCTAGGGTACCATATATTTGGATTTGTACATAGTGTTGTTCTAGAGAATGTTTAAAAAACCATAAGAAAATTATGTGTTTGTTTTAAAATTTGAGATCACATAGACAGTATTTTACGTAGGATATGGGCAGTTCCCATGAGCACTATTTTTTGAACTTCAGCCATTTTGGGGTTTCCTGGTATCT
>NC_068985.1:63388327-63390566 GCF_001194135.2 Octopus bimaculoides | reverse complement strand
CAGGTTTTTGCATATTACCCAGTGAATATATTGTGCAGCTCTATCATGCCTGTTGAGATACTCTGTAGGCGCAAGCAGACTGCACATGGAGCCAACATGATCGATGGTCTCATTTTGTTGTTGGCATATACGACATAATGGGGAGCTGCCGTTCTTCAATATGTTGGCCTGGTAGTTCTTTGTAGGTAGGCATGGATCTTGGGCTGCTATGATAAACCCCTCTGTTTCTAATTTCAAGCCAGAGGCCATTAGCCATTGATGGGTAAAGGCTTTGTCAACAACTGCATTATTCGCTCTCTTTGGGTATTTGCCATTAAGAGGTTTTCCATGTCATTTATCAGTCATAATATCTAAGGCAGCAATTTTAGCACGGGTTTTCAAGCGCTTAGCTTTTTCTGCGGGTGTTTCTAGTACGTCTAATTCTTGAATTTGTTGTAATTGGAATTCACTTAGATATTCCTTTGCCTGTTTTGTTACTGAGTAAGATGCTTTCTTGCTTTCATGTTTTGAGACTAGTTTTAGCATCCAGTCCTCAGAGTTTTTCAGATATGTGTCTAGACCAATTGTGGCTACCTTCATTGTTAATGCCAGCTGTAGAAGTCCACGGACTCCCTCTTTTCTTGGCAGATAAAAACGTTCTATATCTGCCTTAGGGTGGTGCATTCTATGCATTGTCAACAGTTTTCAATAATTCAACAGCATATTTCAATAATTGACCAGTTAACGATATTGAAACTGTAAGTCATGACTGGTATGGCTAGAGCATTGATCGCTTCGATCCTGTTTCTTGCGTTCAGCTCTGTCTTCAGTATTGCTCTCACCCTGCGATAGCTTTCTCTTCTGATCCTTTCCCTCATCATTGAATGCTTGATATTGACCCCTTCAATTACCCCTAGGTATTTGTAGCTCTCCGCTGGTTCTAACGCTTTTATGACATTTTGCTGGTCAAGGTTCACATTAGATGTTTTTTGTCATTTTTCCTTTGATAAAGGTAGCTTTTGCACATTTATCGAGACCAAATTGCATGCTGATGTCATCACTGAATTGTTTAACAATCGCTAGTAGGCCTTTGAGTAGTTGGTCATTTTTTGCAAAGAGCTTTAAATCATCCATGTAAATGAGATGATTTATATCTTTATCAAATATTTTATAACCATACTGTGCATCATTGAGCAATTTTGAGAGAGGTATTAAGGCTAGACAGAAGAGGAGTGGTGATAGTGAGTCACCCTGGAAAATGCTACATGAAATTCTTACATCTCCAGCATTTAGAGATTCATTGTCATTGTTCAACGTCAGTGTAGTTCTCCATGATCTCATACTTACAGATAAAAAGTTTCGCAGAGTAGGAGCTATTTTATACATTTCCAGACATTTCCTAATCCAGATATGTGGTAGGCTATCAAAGGCCTTTTCATAGTCTATCCAGGCTATTGACAAGTTTTTGTGTCGCTTGTGACAATCTTCTAAGATCATCTTATTGATGAGTAGCTGATCTTTACAACCATAAGATCCACGTTTACATCCCTTTTGCTCATTAGGGAATAGGCTACTTTCTATCAAAAACTATAGGTATACTCAGTTAGGACGGATGTTAGCGTCTTATGCATTGTTGTTAAGCAGGTTATGGGTCGATAATTTTTGGGTTCATTTGTTTCTTCATTTTTAGGAAGTAGGAATGTTAAACCATTAACTAGCCAAGAGGGGATCATACTAGGAAGCTGCAAAACATCGTTGTAAAGTTTTGTTACCAGTTCATGGCTCTCTGAGAAGGTATTCAACCAGAAGTTAGGAATTTTATCCTTTCCTGGAGACTTCCATTTGCTTGACCTCCTGAGAGCAGATCTTATATCTTCTACCTTGACCCCCTCCCACTTTTGCTCCTCAAAGGAGTAGATATTCTGTAGATGTTCTATCAATCCAAGGGGCCTTTTCATTGTGTGTTTTATTTTCTGCCCAGATTTTATTCCAAAATTCCTGCACTTCTTCTTTTGATGGGACAGACTTTATTGTTACTGGTGTTTTCCCTATGTTCCTGTAGAAATTTTTGGGGTTATTTTTGAACATGTTATTATCTCTGAAGAATCTAACACGCTTTTCACACCTTGCTATACGGGCAGCTTTAGCACATACCTTTTGCTTGATGGTTTCTATGGTGGCATCAATGTCAACTATGGTTTTCATATTATATTTTTTCTTTAGTTTTTGGGTCTTTGTAGGTTTGATACTGTTGTCAAAT
>NC_068985.1:63383215-63385614 GCF_001194135.2 Octopus bimaculoides | reverse complement strand
AATAAGTGTGATTTTATGAAATACAGTGAAATGATGCAAATAAATGATAACGTGGTTAAAATACAACCACCGGAGAAATTACTACTAGAAGAAAAACAGAAAACAATAATATTTAAAACTTACTGTTTGCAAAAAAGAAAAATTGAGAGAATTACAGAAGAGAAGATAGAGAAGTGCCTGAAACCAATCTGGAGCGACGTAGTTTATCTGACAAGAGGCAGGAAATTTGGTTCGGTGGAAGTGAGGTTTACCAACAAAGAAATAGTACAAAAACATTCAGTAGAAACGCTGAAAACGGATGACGTGGCGC
This sequence comes from Octopus bimaculoides, assembly GCF_001194135.2. Lineage (NCBI taxonomy): Eukaryota > Metazoa > Mollusca > Cephalopoda > Octopoda > Octopodidae > Octopus > Octopus bimaculoides. The sequence goes on along the minus strand of NC_068985.1, from coordinate 63,385,304 downwards.
TCATCCCCACCTATATGGGGATGAGAACGTCCAGAATTAAAATCACAAGGATCCCACCGGAAGTGGATCCTATGTGGTTGGTGGCGACTGTCCTAATCAAACAGGAAGAGAAAATTACCCTCCGCCAGGCTGCCGCTACCGAAAACGCTAACTGGACTGGTCAAACAGTAAGTCTCTTCATCCAGGCTGACCCTAAAATAATTGAAGTAATTCCCGAGACAATTGAGATAGGGGAGGAGACCCTCGTGGTGTTTGTTGAGGGCCGAAAACCCTGATGCTTTTTGTGCGGCTAATTAGGCCACATTCGAAGGAACTGCAAGGAAAATGAGGAAGAGGCGGAAGAGGAGAAAGAAGAAAAGAGGAAGAAGGAGAAAAAGATGAGAAGGAAACAACAAACAAAAGAAAAACACAATCAGCAACTCAACCGAGAGCGGCGACTACTACAGAACAACAACCAAAAAAGACTGCCAGAAGAGAAAAAGAGGAAAAAGGCATAATAGCCGTATACACTAAAGATACTGAGATAATGAGAGACATTCAATTAATTAAGACTGCAAAAAAAAAAAGAAAATAGATAACCTTTCGGAGAAATATAACAATTATGACGTGTATGAAGTCTCAAATAAGACTCATAGAATTTTACTAAACAAATACCGTAAGACAGTATCATCAATGAGATTGGGCTTTAATATGTCTATATTTCATGGATTACCAGCCCCGATCCCACAAGAAAAGGAAAAGGTGGAGACCCCTGCTCCACCTGATAATTCTGTGTCGGTAATGAGACGAGAATTTAAATCTATTTCCCAAGACCTGCCATCTCCGACCCTGTATCAAGAAAAGGTGGAGGGTCCCTCTCCACTGGACAGCCCTGATTAACAGGTAAGTCATGTCTATTCAAAATGGTTGTATAAATGTTCGTGGCCTGATGTCTAGCTGGAAGCAAGGACGCTTCCTAAATGACATCAGGTCAAGAAAATTGGATGTGATTATTGCAACGGAAACCCGGGTAAAGGGGCCAAGAGATCTGTCCCCCCACTCCTGAACGGCTATGAGAAATACGTGTCTCCGAGTCGGACGGAAGGTGGGGGGGGATGTTGGTCCTACTAAAAAGAAACCGGGTAGCCGAGAAAAAGTTGTTTTTTTTCTGATCCAGAAGGCAGGCTGGTCGTTCTCGGCCTGACATTCAGTTGTGGCAAGATAATCAGGCTAGTTGCTATTTATGCACCCAACATTATGGGCCCGCAAAGTGAATATTTTCGTGACCTGGGCAAGTTCCTGACGACGTCGCATTCACTAGTATTGTTAGGAGACTTTAACACAATATATGACGCACACATAGATTGTGTTGGCTCGAACATGAACAGAAAATGTAACCCAGGCTTACGGGATCTGCTAAGTAACTATCAGTTAGCAGATCCATATAGGTTGGAACACCCGAACACTCCACAGTGGACGTGGTCAAATAGCGACGGGTCTTCCTGAACATATCTAGATAGGATTTATTTTAATTAGAGAAGCAGATAAGTCCATAGCTAAATGTCCACAGTTTTTTCTAGTCAGCTACAGTGACCACAAGATGATTACCTGTAAACTGACAATAGATAAGTTACATAGTCAGGGATCTGGCTACTGGAAACTCAAAACGTCCCTTGTGGTGATTAAGGAATACAGAAAGCGGATCAAGATGTTAATACAGAGGACATTGACAGGTACCATCATTAATAACAAATGGTGGTACGCCCTAAAAAGAGCCATCAAATATGAGTCTATTGCGTTTAGCATAAGTTTAGCTAAGAAGATATGGTTTAGTTAAAGAACTAGAAGAATCCTGGAGGACTGGCAATGCGGACCAAGCGAAGGTGAAAAGACTGGAGTTAAACCAGCATCTTGATACCCAACACATGGGAAGTATTGCAAGACCGCTGGATGGGCCCGAGTGGTGGAAGCTCGGCAAGGAAATAGTTCCATTATACGGTCTTTGACGAATCATGATGACGTCTTGGTAAGCGAACCCGAGAAAATGTGTGAGGCCTTTCGGAAGTACTTCACCCAGCTGTTCGGGGGTGACAGCGATCCTGGTGGTGGG
>NC_068985.1:63381071-63381795 GCF_001194135.2 Octopus bimaculoides | reverse complement strand
GTCTCCGCTGGCCAGACAAATATTCCCCGAGTTCAAAAGTTTTTGCGAACAGGAAGCCTGGTGTTCTCGTAGATCGAGATCGAGTGAATGGCATAAAGAGTGCCGTAAGGCCCTCTTGCTATTCCGGCGCTCGGGCAACGCCAGCGATGGGGGTTCCACATGGATTTTATATAGTGGGTTGATAGAGTCTGAATGCGATGATGGCCTGGGGGGCGACTCTAGGTCTCGGGTTTATTCAACTGGACAGCCTGTTTCACCGTACATTCGGGTTGAGAACGTTGGACAACTTCCAAAAGTCCTTAACCTGGCAATGCTACAGAAATGTCTTGCCCGTTTGGGATAAGCTCGCAAGACACGGTAAGCGTCTTGACCTGTCCAAGATGCGGGGGAGACAGGGAAACCGTCCCTCACGCTATTGTTCAGTGTCCGGAGATATCTGAAATGTGGGCTTATGGTGAACATCTGTTGTCCGGCGAAGGAAGAGTACAGCTGTCGACTGAGTCAATTATAAAAATTGACCCACCGGGAGTTTTAACAAACGAAGGTAAGAATTGTTTTCTTACGGTTGTAGCAATAGCGAAAGAGGCAGTATGGAAGACTAGGATAAAAGGAATTAAGACAGGCAACTTTATCTCTGGCCACAGTTTTCGTTCATTTTTTACTTTTCATTCGAAAAGGAAGTTGTGGCTGGAGAAGAGATGTCTGTCGGAGTGTACATTCCAAA
>NC_068985.1:63377020-63380974 GCF_001194135.2 Octopus bimaculoides | reverse complement strand
ATAGATCGGGCTTGTGAGGTCGGAGCGTGACCTGATCATCGCTTCATTTGTATTGTCCCTGTATTGTTAATTTCATTCGATTTTTTATATATTTTATTTAATTTTTAAAAGTCATATTTTATGTAAAATCATACCGATTTACTGATCCCATCAGTTGTTCTGTCCATTTCTATGTTTAGTCCCTGGTGGGCAATAAAGAAATTGGTATTTCGTCTGCCGCTACGTTCTAAGTTCAAATTCCGCCGAGGTCGACTTAGCCTTTTATCCTTTCGAGATCGATTAAATAAGTACCAGTCATGCACTAGGATCGATGTAATCGACTTAGTTCCTTGTTTGTCCTCTCTATATTTAGTCCCCTGTGAGCAATAAAGAAATAGATGTTATTGGTTTCACAATGGAAGAAAAGGTTTAAACATACTGTATATATCTTATACATTAAGTTCTGGCATGCAATTGGCCGGTAGTTTTTTTGCCATGTGAGTGGTTCTTCATTTGGGGATCAATTTTGTCTCTGCCAGAGCTAACCAGTGTGGTATGCTACTGTTCCCAATGAAAGCTTGCTGGTACAGATTGATAAGATATGGTCGGTAGAAGGTTAGCTTCTTGTACCAATATTCGTCAATCAAGTCTCTTCCAGGTGGATCACAGTTGCAAGAGTTTCACCATCAATGTTGTATGTCTTGGGTGTAAGGCAGGAGCAATAACTTCTTCAGATTTCTTCCAGCCGCAGAGCATCTTGGTTAAACTCCTTCTCTTCACTCCAGATTTTCCTCCAGAAGGAGTCTATGAGTTCTCATGAAGGAGCTTCTGTGTTGTTCACTGCTCCTCCTCTCATGGCTCTGTATACTGCTGCCTAGTTCCGGTTAAAGTTTTTGTTTATTGCTCTTCTCTCAGTTATTCTCTTCTGATGTTGGAGTTTTTCACTGACAACTTTTAGCTCCTGCTTGAGGGTAATCAGTTTGAAAGTGTGTCCTCTTTTTGCTGTCTCCAAACATCATTTTTATCACCTTGACTTTCTGTTGGTGGGACGTATAGTGATTTGCTTGTTTGCACGCAATAAGCTGATGCCTTACATGACTGATGGTCTTCCGCAAAACCAGTTATCTTTTTCTATGTCTTCAAAACCCCTGATGTTACTTTCTTTGTTATTTTGGTTCTGTTTACTTTTTGAATGCCATTCATGTAGTGCTTTGCAGTAGTAGCCAGAGTATACAGCCAGGCGTTAATCAGCCAGTATGTGGGTTCATCACACTGCTGTAAATATTCATCACCAATTTCGTTAACAGCTTTTAATACCGGAGTCTGATGTTTTTTTACTTACTTTGGTAGAGAATACTCTCTCCCCGAGAGAGTACTTCAAAGCCAAAGTTATTTTTTCTCGGAAAATTTCAGTAAGGGGACATTTCACCGATATATAATCCTGACTACCACTACTACCACAATAATCGTTGCGGTTGTGCTTACTATTTACCAGAGTCGTAGTAGGTGAACAGTGGTCAGTTACTTGTGCTAGTAATGTCGCTTGGCTGGCAGGCACTATGGAATCTGTTGGAATGTCGCTAGCTGCGAAACCTCATGGTGTCTTACATCATTCACGTTTTCGTTTTTGTTCATGAGGCTGGGAAGAAGGTAAATTTTTGATTTTTTACTAAAGTTACAGTTACTAACCTTCTCCCTATGTTCTACAAATGTTGTTTGTCGGTATAGATGCTTCGCAGTAAAATGATTTAATTCTGGATGCAGTTCGTCCCAATATGATTTCAATTGGTTCATATAGCCAACAGCGGGGTTTTGTTTCGCTTTTTCGTAGCAGTTAAATAGATCAGTATTCAGTTCATAACTCCAAGAGAAATGAGTTTTTAATTACGGTTTCTTCTTTCACTACAGCTAGAAATAATTTGTTAACCTTTTGAGCTGTTTTTTTCGTTCTGTTTCTCGGCTGTGTTGTTGTTGATGTCGTGTCCAACCATATTGTTTGTAGTAACTCTCTGCATGCTAAATTCAAGTTTCAGTCGATAATCACTGCAATCATGAATAAAAGGCTCCTTCAGTTAATTCATCTGAAGATTAACCAGTTATTTAACAAGGCTGATAGTTGTGGTTCCAAAGTTAGAGATGGTATTAATCGTATTTTCGATAAATAGTTTCCCACGCCAAATACGCGACTTGTCGCTTCGAGTTCGTATGTATGTATGTATGTATGTATGTATGTATGTCTCTTCTATATTTAATCAATTTAAATTCTTCTTCTGAAGAAGGAGCTTGTTTCTAACAAAGATACAAAGCTCCAGCTTTGGAATGTAGATACCGAAAACAATGTCACATTTTAAACCTGAGAAAACTCTTGCATAATTTTACTGTTCCGCTTACAGATTTGTTTGTAATGTGCGAATCAGTTGGTTGATTTCTTTTTTTGTAAATCCAAGCTGATCCAGACTGATATTTGAGAAGTTACTTACAGAACCAAGTATTCCAATGATTATTGGTATAAATGTAAATTTGTAATCTGAATATAGAAGCTGGAGGTTTCGAAGCAGTCGTCCATAGTTATCTTCTTTCACTTTGATTTTCAAAGAGGTATTCACGTCAGCAGGATAGCTGTCCTCTGTGACGGTACATACTTTTGTCTGTCCCAAACAACAATATCCAGCCTCTTATGCTTACACTTGAGAGATATTTTGATGGGAATGTATGTAAAAAAAAAATTAATTAATACTGTCTATAAATTAATAAAGGATTGAATCAGTGCGTGTGTTTATTACTGGCATAATGCCTCTCCCAAGGTTTAATTGTATTTCTTTCAACACACGTATCCACATCAAGAATCTTGCATACCAAATACACATACGAAATATGTATGTATGTATGTATGTATGTATGTATGTATGTATGTATTTATGTATGTGTGTGTATGTATGTATGTATGTATGTATGTATGTATGTGTGTATGTATGTATGTGTGTGTGTGTGTATGTATATACCTTAAATGAAATTATTAACTATTACAGTTCGATATCATTAACAATGATGTTTCAATGTTTTAGACGACAATACCCAGAAAGCTAAAATTACAAATGAAAAATGGCGTGAAATTAGCGGTGAAAGTAAACACAAAGGTTGGTATTTCAAGAATTTATAAATGTCTATAGAATATTCTTGTGAAGTCATTTAGTCAAAATTGGTTTGCCTCGAAGTATCAAAGCCTGATAATTGATTTTGTATTCAACTTATTCCAGTGGTGAGACGAATTGCGAGAGGAGCTGTTGGAGAAATGATCAAGATGGATTGTCCAGGGTATGTACACCACTTAGAAGATCTCACATCTTTTCATTTCTACTAAATACATAAAGAAAGTAGCAATAACATTTATAAAATCAGATATTTTACTGTATTGCGAGGACAGAGTTTTTATGTGATGGACATGACCCTTCTACACAGTATAGGGCAATGCAAAACATTTATCTATCCAAATTTCAATATTTCGTATAATTTTGTTTTGCGGATCTGTAACTCCATTCTACTTATGTATGTATATGTATATCTATCTTAATATATAAAGCTAAAGTTGTGTGTCTGTGTGAAGCCTTTTTAAAAGTTTATAGAAATCCACATTTTCCACTTTTTCGTAAAAATTTTTAGATCAATGGAATTTTCTCGATCTGAACTTTCAAGTGCAGTAGTTAGATTTTAAAAATTCCGTTTACTTTGTGTGATTTAAGGGAGATTTGGCTATTGTTTCTAGCAACTTTTATATTTCATCCCTTCTACCTGGAACACCATTCTTACACACACGCTCAACATAAAAATATAGAGAGTAAGAGTAAAAGAGGGAGAGGGAGAGAGAGAGAAAGTGATACATACAACGTCATAGATTAAACTTTCATCTCAGTATTCTTTACCTATTTTTCATAACATAGATACGTAAAAACACACACAACCACACATACATGACCT
>NC_068985.1:63376038-63376769 GCF_001194135.2 Octopus bimaculoides | reverse complement strand
TGAAATTTTGTACAAATGTACCTTGATGTATGTACATTTCAAGCATTTAGGAATTTTGAAGGAAACAACTGCAGGTTATTTTTGAGAAGTGTTCCCCACTCGGTGGTGTTTCGGAGCAAGTCGTCCATATTTGTTTCATTTTTCTCTATTATGTGCTTATGTGCATCCATAGATTTCTAATGAAGTAATAGGCAGTGAAGAGAAGCAGTCATAAGAAAACTTTTAACTACCCCTATTCCTTTCTCTCCCCCTCTCTACCTCTTCTTCTCTCGCTCTCTCAAAAGCATACACGTGCAAGTACACAATCATTCAGTAAAATATAACTCATGTTCGTCAATGTTTTGTAAATTTACCACGATTTTCACTAGGGTGTTAAAGTTAGGGTTTTAGGGTCAGGGTTAGGGTTTAGTATTAATGTTACGGTTACGTTTTTTAGGGTCAGGGTTAGGGTTAGGGTTTAGGGTTAGTGTTAGGGTTAGGGTTAGGATTAGGTTTAGGATTAGGGTTGGGTAATCGTGCGGGTGTTAATCTTAAAAATTACAGATATATGAAAAGTACCGACCCTGCCATCTATTATAACTTTTGTTGTTCTGTTTAATATATACATAGATTATGCCTCCAAAGAAGAGAGTTTGCTGGGGAAAGACAGCAACCGGTTTAAAATGACAGCCACAGACTGCAGCAATTCACCACATTCCAGTAGCTACTTTGAACATAATGCAAAATGGTGC
>NC_068985.1:63367651-63375371 GCF_001194135.2 Octopus bimaculoides | reverse complement strand
TATATATATATATATATATGCATGTGTGCGTGTGTGTGTATGAGAAAAAGAGAGAGCAAAGAAAGAGAGAGAGAGAGAGAGCAGAGAGATATTTGCTTGTTTATTTTTCGAATTCGTCACAAATGGAGAGTCTCGTTTTTAGACTAGAAACAAGACTCTTTCATATGAATTTAGACATCAATCAGGGTTAGTCTTGTATGTATGTATGTATGTATGTATGTATGTATGTATGTACACAGGTATGCATAAATATATATACATATTTTTGTTTACATGCAGACGTGGATGCAGGTAAAGATGTTATTGCATATGTGGATTTTATTACGCTAAACTTCTTGAATGTTTTACATATTTTGACACTACTTTTGATAGTTTGTAGCTGTAGTCTTTCTGATTTTGTGAAACCCAGTTTCTCAAGATAGATACTGTGGCAGTTCGTTATGTAACCAAGTACTCTAGTATTATCGGTAGAAATCTTGTTTTGGTCTGGATTGAGAACCAGCAGAATTCTCATCTGTTCTGCGTAAATATTCTTTTTTGCACAGATCTTCAGTATTACGTTTACATCTGCAGATAAATTGGCTTCAACAACCGTGCATAGTTTCTTTTCACTGTCTCAGATCATTATATCTAGTCTGTTAAATTCGCATTTTGTTAAGTCTTGACACAAACATTCTATTCGTATTGGTCACATGTACAAACGAAAGAAAAGAGTTCTAAACAACTTTCGTGGGTTATATTTAAATAAATGGTTTGGCTCAGAAATGCATTACTTGATCTGTCACATACGCAGAAAAGGTCTTATTCTGATCGTTCGAATGATTAATTCTGAATGGTGACGCAGTGTCACAGTTTCTAAATAAGGTTGATGTACATGCATATTGTACTTACACTCTCTTCTTTACTCGTTTACCTTCCAACTTTTGAATTCAATCATCATTTCAATATGTCATACCGAAAAGAAATTTATGGCAGTAAATGCTATTGACAATATATAGAAACGAAAAATAACTTTACAAACCCTATACGAGATCATAAATAAACATATACCAGGAAAAAACTGTAAAAGATTTTCTTTGTGAGTATCAACTGCATCTAAGATTTTAAAGGATAACTAAATATATTTGAATGGAATTAAAATGTACATTCGTCGTAATCTAAGTGAATGTATCAGGCTTTCAGTATTATTCCTCGCATTGAAAAGCATTTGTCTACACGGATAACTTAGCAAATGAAACGATTAAATTTGCCAATTACGCAAGTTGTCGCCTTATCTATTTTTAAGAAGCTTAAAGACAAGAAAGAAAGCACGGCTATGAAGTAACATTTACTGCAAGCTCGTTGGTGGCAAAATGTAAAACTACAGCTGAAACTAACCGTTGATGTTATTTATTTTATTCAAAGAAATAAATCCAAGGGCACTTAAAGGCCTTTAAGACATATAGAAAATAAAAGAAAATGATTGAACATTGGTTTAGATTAAAAAAAAAAATATTGTCCATGTTATTCATCGTGTAGAATGTAGATTACCACTAGCAATATGTACATCATTACCATCTAAATGTTAGATTAATGTTTGTACTATCAGATATACATTACTTTGACGACTAATAGAACATAGTGCTGTGGTAACATTTAAAGAATATTATCTTTGGCACACATTTGATCTATACATAAATGTTATTGATAAAGTGATGGGCGGTTACGATACTGAAAGGATTTCGGGATTCCTTCAAAAGAGCATGGAACAAATTACAGAAAAAAAATGTATATTGGAGAGTTTGAGAATAAATTCTGTCCTCTTTAATTTATTAACAATTTTAGAGGATTTGAAGAAACATTAGAGATTGTTCTAAATAAAACATAACTGATTGTAGATGTCATTAATACCCAATTGCACATTAATATTTCTACGAATGACACAAAGTGTGTTTCAGTCACGAAGCCAATGTGTCACAAACGAAGACTTCAAAGAAATGAAGAGACATATGGAAGCTAAAGAAAATCTAACAATCGAAACTTTATTCTTTTAGAAGAACCGTTCCAAATATTAAGAAATCATTTAAGATTTTCGCGCCTTTAGATTCAAAATTTCGAACGAATTTGAAAAGGTGATTCAGATCTACATAAATTACAGATTTGCTATCGTGAAATTTATAAAGAAAAGGCTGTCATGGAAGTTGGACAAATACAAGCTACATGAAGTCAAACGAAACGGTAAAACAATATTGAGTGGGGGAAAATGTTTGTGCTATTTGATTGTTTATTACTTATAAACGTGTATAGTATACGTAAAAAAGTGACAAGGTATATTTCTTTCACATTTTAGTAATTCTTAATTTCATTTCTAATTCAAGTTTTGCTTCATAATTTTTGTGCGTTTCATTTTGTCATTTTACTGTTATTCTTATATTTTTCTACCTCCAGACTTGCTCGTGTTTCTTCTTGAGTTGTAGTTTTGTTGTAGTTTTTCAGCACTTCTCTCCAGTTAACATTAATCATGACTTCTTCCAATAATAATCTTCGTTTTAGTTTTGAATTCGAAGTCGATCAGTTTCTTTATTATCAAGAACGTCATCGTCTGCTTCACTTGCAAATTACCTTTTCTATATTTGAAAAATCGGAGTTTTTGCTTCCTTACTCTTACGCTCTCATTCTTTCACTCCCTACATTATTCTGACACATTCACTTCGTTATTTCTTCTCTCTATTTATCTATCAACGTACTCACATACATGTACATACACACATATAAACACACACATATACATATAGTTCCCTCTCTTATTTCTCTCAATCAGAAATTGCGGTGTCTTTTCTTCATTTCTCGACCTATCCCTTTTCTCTACTCTTCAATATCATGCACAAAATTCCTTCTCGCTTTCTATCGTTTACATTCTTTCTATCATTTGCTCATTCTCAATAATTCTGTTATTCTATCCCGTAGCCTCTTTATTTCCACTTCTCTAGTATACAAATATCCAGCTCTATCTTTCTTTTCTCCATTTCTCCTTTTATTTAACTTTATTACGTACTCGATCTTCTGCTCTCCTTCTCCCTTTAATCCTTCCCTACATGTCAGTGTCTATTCCAGGTAAGAAGAAAAAAACTGAAATAGCAAGAAAACCACCAAATAACTGCGTAGAGTGGCATTATACTAACACTTCCAACTTCCAGGACTTGTGGAAGACCACATCAGAAGGGAATCTCCGCGAAGAAACAGGGTAACTGCTTGCAACTATATAGGATTGGACATCCAATTGAAGGGAGTGGTGGTGGTCCTGATCGCAGGGGAAAGTGAGTGTTAGGCGGTGTCTAAGCAACGAAAGGCAGAAAAAAGGTGTGTGTGTGTGTGTGTGTGTGTGTGTGTGTTTGTGTGATTTAAATAAGACGAAGAAAGAATTTAGCACATGTCTAATTATCAGTTACAATTGTTTCAGTATTTCTTCGTTTTCAACGCCACTATACATAAAAATTTCATGTGAAAAGTTAGGTAATCTTTGGGATATTTTTCTTTTATATTATAGTAGCACATCATCAGCCTTGCATTAAAAAATGCTCTCTTACATACGAGATGATCAAGCACTGTACGTTGGGAGGAGACAGTAAGTAAAGCTAAGTATAACAAGTGAAATAGCGGACAACACCTTAACTGTAATGCTAAATACGAAGACTGAAGAAGAAGAAGAAGAAGAAGAAGAAGAAGAAGAAGAAGAAGAAGAAGAAGAAGAAGAAGAAGAAGAAGAAGAAGAAGAAGAAGAAGAAGAAGAAGAAGAAGACGACGACGACGACGACTGGCCAATGGCATGAATTTTCACAACAAAATAAATAATGGTATACTAAATATAAGATAAATTCTTAATTTGTTGAAACGTCTAGTGCCATTTAGAGTCGACTCAGAATGAAAAGAGGAAATAATCACAAGCACCAAGAATTCTCGGGATTTAAGATGCGTTAATGAAAAATTCAGTTTGATATTTCTAGATTCAAGAGGATAGCAGTATGTGCATGTTTAAGGCACACAGTTGTCATATCTTGACTCCAGTTTTATCTAAGACGTAAACATGTACAAAAACAAAAAATAAGGAGTGAACATTTATGGTTTAGGATAATTTGCATAATCTATCTGTCTCACTATAACCTTTACATCATCACCTCCTCCAATACCTCCTCCCCTCTTAAAAGTGTTTGCCTTGCAAGTAGTTGGTGACCCTATCAGTGCAGGTGCCACTTAAAAGCACCCAATCCACACTGTAAAGTGTTGAAGTTCGGAAGGGCGTCCAGCTGTAAAAACCTTGTCAAAATTGACCTCACCTGTGCTTGTGCCACATAAAAACTCCACTCTGTTGAGTGGTTGGTGTTAGGAAGGGCATCTAGCTGTAAAAATCTTGCCAAGACAGTCACAGATGTCTGGTGAAAGCTTCGGCCTGGCCGGCTTTTGTGGTACCGTCCTACCAATGCTAGCATGGAACACTGACGTTAAATGATGATGATGATGATGATGATATATATGCATGTATGTGTGTGTGTGTGTGCGTGTAGCAACTACCTTATCTCTCCTTATTGTTGTCACTTTCACATTTATCCTTTCTAGGACCAACCTAAACAGTTTGGTTTGGTGGAAGAATGGTACTAAAACCTTAAACTACATGGGATTCGCTAATTCAACTGATACACGAGTACAGGTGAATCCAAATGGTAACTTGATTATAAACGATATAGAACAAAGCGACCAGGGCAAATATTCCTGCTGGCTTCATGGAAAGCTCAGAGCCGTCTATAAATTTATTGGTACGTCTTACCAGCTCTGGCCCCTATTTTCTCTTGCAATATTCTTTTGGGAATTTTTTTTCTATAAATATCTTATAATACTGAAATTTTGTCTGCGTTGATTCTCATAATAACCTGTTTTTAAATATGGTGGTGTTGAAGTTGTGCTTTTACGACATTCAAATTTCAAATATTTTGTTTTATGGGGATTTACTCATAAAGAGACCAAATATCTGAGAGGACACATTGAAAGCTTGTAATAAAACTATATCTTATGTCTGTTTTCAGTGCGACCACCGATGGAACAGACAAGAGGTAAGTCATTTTCAAAAGAGACGCGTTATCTTCGATAGTGCGAATGTAAAAACTAGATCTGTGCTTCATGGGAAGAATTACTCGTTTTATTGACCGTTATATATGTCAGCCATGTATTGCCGGATTTCTCTTTATTATATCTGCAGGACATTATAATCTGGCGAGTGACGACGAGGGTGAGTGGCAATAGACAAGACAATGTAGTTAGCGAACGAGAGTTATTAGATAACTAACAAGAGTAATAGATAATGAGAGAGGGAGATGGAAAGAAAGAGAGAAGGAAAGATAGATAGATACATAGAGAGAGAAAGAGAGAAAGAGAGAGAGAGAAATTGTGACGCTGTAATTTAGTGATCGTCTGTTTCCATTTTATGGCATTTATGTTTGTCTTTCACCACTTTATGTGCTATACTAGGAATGTAACTTAGGATATGAATGTACATGTATAGATACAAATACATCTATCTATCTATCTGTCAGTCTGTCTATCTATACATACACACCTACACACACACACATAGATATGATCCGCTGTTGGCACTCCGTCGCTTACGACGTCGAGGGTTCCAGTTGATCCGAACAACGGAACAACCTGCTCGTGAAATTAACGTGCAAGTGGCTGAGCACTCCACAGACACGTGTACCCTTAACGTAATTCTCGGGGATATTCAGCGTGACACAGTGTGACAAGGCTAGCCCTGATGAAATACAGGCACAACAGAAACAAAGTAAGAGTGAGAGAAAGTAGTGGTGGATGAGTACAGCAGGGTTCGCCACCATCCCCTGCCAGAGCCTCGTGGAGCTTCAGGTGTTTTCGCTCAATAAACACTCACAACGCCCGGTCTGGGAATCGAAACCGCGATCCTATGACCGCGAGTCCACTGCCCTAATCACTGGGCCATTGTGCCTCCACAAGATATGATCTGTAGAAGGCTGAAATTTCGAAGTAACTGTCAATCTTTTCCTTCGCAAGTAAGCAACCAATACTAGAGTCTTTGAATGAATACTTCCCTTCATATATCTTTTCTTCTTTCCTTACTAGTGCATGATTGTAGGCATTTAGCATTATCCGTTATCTCACGAAATCTTATGGTACACACTCACCTTTAAAATGGTAGATATTACCCATCATTCAAACTCCAATTGAATAAATGCAAATATGCTCGCACGAAACACAACACTCATGGTACTGGTACTGATTTCTATTCGAAGAAATTATTTGCCTACTAATAGCGTGTTGAGGCTTCATTTTTTAAGTTTGTCATTAACGTGTGTATGTGACCGTACACACACACACACACACACACACACACACACACACACACACACACACACACACACACACACACACACACACAACTTATTTAACTTTGGATAGATTTCACCCATCATTGACTCTGATAGTGTCTAACTTAATGACACCTCCTGTCGAAGTTTTCGTCATCCAAAATCAAACAGACTTACACTCAAAGACGCCCCAGCCATGATCGTCCTATCTTTGTATATCTACAAATTCATCGTCCAATGTGTCCTTATTTTAAGACGGTAAGATATGGTCTGAGATTATTTGGCTGTTATTTCTAGCAGATTGAGCATCCACTTCGATGCTTCCGGATGTGGTTGATGTAAATGGTAAAGTCTAGTCATTGTTGCTGCGATCCAGAGTAGTACCAGATTCCTTTGATGTCTACTTCCTTAGAATGATGGCGTTTCTATGGCAACAGCAGACTTGCACAGATAACATTTGCGGTGGCGTTCTTTAGATATATCATCATCATCATCATCATCATCATCAAGCAGTGTTTCACCTGCCATGTGCCTATAAATAGGAACTGCTCGCGTTTTGGGGGCGGGATTATAACGTGGCGTGGGGTGGGATTATAACGTTATTTTCAGTAAACTGTTGGCAACATCTTTGGTGGTGGTGGTGGGGTGTTGTGGGGGTGGGGGTCGTCGTCGTCGTGATAAAGAGGTGAAGAAAGAAGAGGAGGCGGAATAGGAGAAAGAAATGGTGCAAGGGAATCATGATGATGATAACGATGCTGTTGCTGCTGCTGATGATGATGATGCAGTGACTGTGATGACGTCACCACCACTTGCTGTTGGTATCTTGCTATTATTAACGAAGGCGATGTTGATGCTTATAGTGACGGTCATGGCAGTGTTGATGGTGGTGTTGATGGTGGTGGTTGTGACGGTGTTGGCGGAGTAGTGAGTGTCGGTATTGTTGGTAGTGGTGGTGGTGACGGTGTCGATGGTGCTGGTGGTGTCCATACTGATGGTGGTGGTTGTGGTGGTGATGGTGGAGCGGAGGGATAGCGGGTTGATGTAGTATTGGCATGGGTAATGGGTGATGTCGTTGTTAATGACTGTCTTGGTAGTAGTTGCAACAGCAGCAGCATTGGCAGCAGCAGCAGTAAACTAGTAGTAGTAGTAGTAGTAGTAGTAGTAGTAGTAGTAGTAGTAGTAGTAGCAGCAGCAGCAGTAGTAGTAGTAGTAGTAGTAGTAGTAGTAGTAACAGTGGCAGCAGCAGCAGCAGTAGTAGTAGTAGTAGTAGTAGTAGTAGTAGTAGTAGTAGCAGTTGCAGTGGCAGCAGCAGCAGCAGCAGTAGTAGTAGTAGTAGTAGTAGTAGTAGT
>NC_068985.1:63364956-63366923 GCF_001194135.2 Octopus bimaculoides | reverse complement strand
ACTGCCTCTTCTTTTTTGTCTTCTCCTTCCCCGCCTTCTTTCCCGCCTCCTCACCCTCCTCTTCCTTCTCCTCCTCCTCAGTTTTCTTCTAACTATTACTACTACTGCTACTGCTGCTGCTGCCGTTGCTGCCGCAAAACCAGCTACCGACGCTCCCCACCCCGTCTCACCTCACGCTTCCGAACTTCCGCCATGTTACGCGGTCACCCAAACTGCTAGAAATAGCAGCTAACCACCTTCAAATCAATACAAACTGAAGCATTAGACAACAGTTCTGTTATAGGAAAGGTGTGATGGTCCATGGTTAGGTCTGCTGGATCAAATAAGACCAATATAGTGTTAAACTACAAAGGTAACAACGGAACAGTTACCATCACTATCACCAACACTACCACAATCACCACCATCACCACCAACATCGTCACACACACACACTTACGCGCGTGCGCACATAACCGATACTACGACTGCTTCCATCCACAGCTGTTGACTAGCTCCTCCCTATCCCGTCAATCAAAGCTGCTCCTCCCACACTAACGTCGATTCCAATGTTATCACCACACCTACTAATACCGTCACCTTCACCACCGTAAAATTCCGTCTCCTCTCCCTCCCCTACGTTATTCACTGCCACAAATAGTTACCTTCTCCATCACCATCGCCACCGTCGCCTTATGTGACGTCATAACTGTCGGGAATTCCGCCTTCCTCCCCACCTCCCAGACCTTCCCTCTCACCCACAACGTCATTCAGTACAGCAGGAGGGGTACGCGAGCGTAGAAACTGTATCAGGTTACGTTAACCGACGTTCACGTGCAACATAACAGCTGCAACGTTAGAAACACCGCTTCCCCTCCTTCCTCCTCCACCCACTTCCTCGTTCATTCACCGTTTCTCTCTCTCCCTCTCTCTCTCTTTCTCTCTTTCTCTCTCTCTCTCTCTCTCTCACACACACACACACACAGACGCAATCAACATGTCAGCCGACTATTTATTTCTAAGCCGCCATCATCACCGCCGCCGCCACAATGTTTATAACTTCAATCAGACGGTGGCACCATCTTGCTCTTATTTTTGGCGGGAAAATTGACGTTACAACTGAATGAGATATTTTGATCCTCTTCAGCATACGTACTCACACACACCTATATGTTACACTCAGATTACATATACACACACATACATACACACATATACATATATATAACGCACACGTTATACATAACTTGAGTTTATAAATACATACAAGCACATCCATATCTATCTATCTAATCTGTGTGTGATTGTGCGCGAGCGTGTGTATGACTATAAATCTAAACAGATACAGACATACGCGCGCGCGCAAACACACACACAAATACATGCACACACTCATTGATACATAATCATATGCATATGCATATTCAGACACAATTATAATTAATTATAATTAAATTGCTTGCGACTTAACTTCCACATTCCTCATCACTATTAACCTCTAATTATAGCCATTGTCAGTAGTATATGCAGTCAAGTCAATGGATAGAGTTAGTAAGGTATTATGTCAGATCAGGTCGGGTCAGGTTAACCGTTCATTATATCAGACACCTAGAGAACAATTTCAAATGACATCAACACCAAAGACATAACCATCTTGTTGCTGTTGTTGTTGTTGTTGTTGTTACCAGGACTTACAAATATATATAACATACAGAAAATTGCACTGCTGGGCACTGCACACATCCTACGCAAGACACTTTCAATACAGTAACCATAAGAGCATCACAGCAAACCACAGCACATACCCAAGGTACACAGAGCTGCGCTCGGTAGTCAAGTGAAAGCACGCTATAAAAATAAAACTACTGAATAATAATAATAATAATAATAATAATAATAATAATAATAATAATAATAATAATAATAATAATAATAATAACAACAATCCTTTCTACTATAGGCACAAGGCCTGAAGATTTGGAGGAGGG
>NC_068985.1:63360902-63364314 GCF_001194135.2 Octopus bimaculoides | reverse complement strand
AGAAGAAAACCAACAATAACCACAAAGAAATATGTTTCAAAAATTATCTTATTCCTGTTGAAACTTAAATCTCTAGCTGTGTATCTTCCCTTATGAGGTATGTGTGTGGGTGGGGGTGGAAATACTTGTGTGGCATAACAATGTATAATAAAATATTTATAGCAAAATAAAAATATTGTCAGAAGCAAGCTAAAAATGTTTAAAGTAAATAAGAAAAACAAGAAAAAAATAAAACCCTGAAGTATGTGTGGATTATTGTGAGTGCGGTGAGGTAAAATAGATAACAACATTTACTGGGAAATGTTGCTCAATTACTCCATCAGTTGCTGTTGTTATAGCAACGTCAAGTAAAGTTGCTCTGTTCTAGAATCAGATTTGGAAAACAAGTTCGTGTGGTATTTTGTAAGCGTATCTGTTGATAGATAAACCTCTGACTGCTTGCTAACCATTTTCTTAGACACACCCTGCTGTTGTCGCACAACTAGAGCTGCTATGTGGCACTGTAACTGCTGGAAAGTGCAACCATATATTCTTCAAATTATACTTTCCCATCATGAAAATGAAGTACACATTAGAAAATATAATATCGAGGATAGTTGCGGTTGAAATGGCTTTGATCATAAGTCTATTCAATAACGGCTAATCTGGAGCTAAGCAACAGCAATATATCATTGGTAATGTTATTATTTTTGCTGTTGTTAAGTCCCGTGGGATGAGTTTTATCCGACAGACCTTTGACATGTCGTGGAATTCATGGAGTAACTAGTTGTGTAGTTTCAGTGATGAAAATGAAAGTAATTCATTTGTAAGTAGGAAACAATGTAACTTTACCGAAACATCCCCGTCACACTAGACATCTACCAATTACCTGTTTTTTTGGTGAGTGGGGTAGATTTTTGTTGCACCTGGAGGGAAGAGCTCTGCCCATAGCTTCCACAGGCTTTCCTAGATCAGTGAGATCGATGTCATTAATGTACCACTTAAACCTTTGTGAACGAAGGGCTGACGTTCTTGGAAATGAAGTGATTAGTGATTAGTGAAAGGTCTGGGGGAGTTGAGTGGAGGAGAAACAATTGGGACTGGAATATCTGAGTGGAGCGGGGGAGGCTTATGCTCAGCCAGCTCCGAGGAACATTAGCAGAAGAGGCAGAGAGAAAAGACAGTGTACCTGAGAGTAAGAGAGTAGAGTGTGTATGTGAGTAACTTGATATCAGTCAGTTACGTGGCACATTTCTGGATGAGGTCTAGGATATCAGTATAGATTAAAACAACATCATCCTATATGTGAGTACAATATTTCATTGTGGACCACAACTGAACTTTGTTGGGGGTGAAGTGTCTTCTGACCCCGAAGAGAAAGGTCAGTCGTTGAGATGTAGTCCTAGCTATGTTAATAATGGGTTTTGCTGAGAGTTATTTTCATTGACAGGGAGGTCCAACATTTCAGTGATTTTGATGGCTATATTTGAGTGCAGGTCATGGTTATGGGGTTGTATTTTTTTTTTTTTTTAATAAAATCAGTAGGGTTTATGTTTGGCTGTTGTCAGAGACAAGATTGGCATATCGTCAATAGAAGATACTTTTGAGGTCTTTTTCATGATGTCAAGATTGTGATTGAATGGTGCGTGGGTGGGAAAGATTAGGCGGAAATGAAGAGTAGTGTCATCGGCAGAAGAGTGGAAATTTATTGTACGTAACAGGAAATCATTGGTGTACAGAAGGAAGGAAACGGGAATAAAACCAAACCTTGGAGCATGCCAAGAACTGATATCTCCGTCAACACATGCAACAATAGTAGAATAGAGGAATCTAATAGGAAGCTACTGATCCAAGAAATGAGAATCAAGTAGAGCCTACGGGCAGGAAGGAAGCTTCGATAAGAAACTGGCATGCCAGACACAGTCAAAAATTTCGTTGATATAAAAGACAGTGACAACATTACTTCCACCAAATTCCTTCAAGACGAGATAAGGAGTGTACGAAAGTTGGTTACCAATGTTTCTGGCTTTACAGAAACCATATTTGAGGCATTTAAAGAGTGAGTGACATTCAAGGTGCTGGAGGTTGTCGTTAATAGCTGTCTCTGAAGGTACTTTTAGCATTTGGCGTGTGAATTGTTGTGGACCTGGAAGTGTGGAAAGGGAAACTAGCTTTGGAGTTTTACCAAGTGTATATAGTGTATAGTTGGCTGCGAAGTGGGCGGCGAAGAAGGAGGATTACTCTGCGGTGTACTACTCACAGAACCATCAAGTGAAGAGAAAGAGGATTTTGCAAATTTAGTGGAAATCTTTTTGACAAAGAATAAAAAGGATCGGTTTCAGTTTGGAAGGCATGATAGTTTTAGGGCTGTACGGTACACGTGGAAGAGAAATTAGATTGTGTGATGTTCATCTCTTTTTCATTGGCACTAACTCTCAAAAACTCTGAAATTTCTCATGGTGATTCCTAGTTCCATAAATAATCAATTTAGTCAATCTCTATGTTAATGATGTTTTATTGAACGGATCAGAACGAGAAGTAGACCCCCATTATGTTTGACCCTGAATAGAGTGTGGAGACAGTAGTAAATCAAGTATGAATTAAGAAAATTATCTCTGCTTTCTCTGTAATGTTTTACTTTCTTAGAATATTTATTTTGTCGACAGCGGAAAGATGGAAGGTGATATGTGGAATTAGAACGAAGAATACAAGATTAAATGTTGCAGGATAGTATTTAAACTAACCTACAGTTCTACTTTCTTTCACGATAAAGGGTAAATTAATTATGGTGAATATTATCAGTGTTAGTAGTAAATTTTCTATCAACCTCGTCTTTGTTGTTCTTGTCTTCACTGTCTTTTGTCTGGTATATTTTATCAGCTTCAGGTTTTACAAACGTGTACAACACTAATGAAGTTAGTTTTGAATTCAAGGACCATTTTCTTCTTTCTTCTCATTAATCTCTCTTCTTATAAGGACACAAATAGTGATCCCTCTAACTAATGGAAATGGGATTGTTCCTGAAGAGGCTCTATGTCTGCACGCACTGCTCCTGTTATTACTACACTGAAATTGCATTAATAAACTGTTTTATTACTCTGATTATCTCTACTACTGCTGCTGTTAGCGAAGTTGCTATCTTCAGCAGAGCCACACCACCAACGCTACCACTACAGCCCTAACTACAACTATCACTACCACCACCATCACTACCACTACCATCACCACCACTACCTCCACCATCACCACTACTACCACCATCACCACAATCTCCTCAGCCACATCCACAGCCACAACCACAACTACCCCCACCATCACAATCACCACTATCACCATTCCCACCACCACTACTACGACCACCACCACTATCAAAACCACCGCCATCACCTACGTCGCCAGCGCCGCTACTGCTGCCCCACCACCACCACCACCA